>NW_021703768.1:5240260-5240550 GCF_005190385.1 Monodon monoceros | reverse complement strand
CCCCATCACTCCCCATCGCTCCCCATCTCTCCCTATCTCTCCCTATCTCTCCCCACCTCTCCCCATCTCTCCACATCTCTCCCCATCACTCCCCATCTCTCCTCACCGCTCCCCGTCACTCCCCGTCTCTCCCCATCTCTCCCCATCACTCCGCATCTCTCTCCATCGCTCCCCATCTCTCCCCAACGCTCTCCATCGCTCCCCATCTCTACCCATGTCTTCCCATCGCTCCCCGCCGCTCCCCATCACTCTCCATCTCTCCCCATCTCTCCCCATCACTCCCCGTCGCT
>NW_021703768.1:5199598-5240160 GCF_005190385.1 Monodon monoceros | reverse complement strand
GCTACCCATCTCTCCCCATCACTCCCCCTTGCCCCCCATCTGTCCCCATCTCTTCCCAACGCTCCCTATCGCTCCCCATCTCTCCCCATCTCTCCCCGTCACTCCCTGCCTCTCCCCATCACTCCTCATGTCTCCCCATTGCTCCCCCTCGTTCCCCATTGCTCCGCATCACTCCCCATCTCTCCCCATCGCTCCCCCTCGCTCTTCTCTCCCCCTCACTCCCCCTCGCTCCCTCTCACTCCCCATCGCTCCCCATCTTTCGTGTCACCGCCTGAATCATCCCCCACCCCATCCCAGCCCCATCCGTGGAAAAAGTCTCTTCCTCGAAACCAGTCACTGGTGCCAAAAAGGTTGGGGGCCGCTGCTGTATATCACTCCTCTCTCCTATGTTTGTTGTCATAAGACTCCAGGGAGCCCTAGGATAACTGCAGTGTGACCCCAGGAAAATTCTGAGGCACTCCTAAAGACAAAATATTTTCTGCTGAATAAAAAAACTATTCACAACACTTGACAAAGAACAGTTAGGAAGCCTTGCATAACACCATCATGATAGCTGTAGGGACCACTGCAATGGGATTTCGATGTAGCAGTTTGGGCTCAACTCCAAATACCACCAGGAAGAGTGGGAATTTATAGCCGTGGAGCAGGATGCGGGGGGAGGCAGTGGAAGGAGCATTTCTAAAAGGAAACATCAGGCATGAGAGGGTGGAGGGCAGGAGTCCTGGCTAAACCATGCTAACAGGATTCTTGCTGAGGGCAGGCCGGGTGATCAGGCCTCCTGTGGGGTCAGTGGAGGATGAGGAACAGTGCTAGAAATCTTGGGAGATCCAATATCCAGAGTGGAAGATTCTGGTTCAAGTGACTTAGCAAGACCCTTGCTAACATTGCACAAAGCATAGATGAACCCAGACTCCCGGAAGTCAGGCCCACATTGCGAAGACAGCTCAGAGGAGTCCTGTCGAGGGACTGGTAGCTCAGACAGCAGCTGCTGGCCCACGGCTCTGCTCCCCCAGCCCCACTGGACCTCCTCCAGTTATCACGTAAAGCAAAGGTTTCTCTCCCAGGACAGGCTTGAGGACCTCTTTCATTCTCAGAGCCACAGCTCGGCCGGAGTCTGGGTGAAGGCCTGCCGAGGGGTCTGTGCTCTTAGAAAACCCACCAGGGCATTTCCAAATCAGAATAATCTTCGCTGCTACCGCCTCAAGGCCGAGAGTGGGTCCCAGCCCAGGGTGACAGCAAGGCTGGATTCCGCAGGTGAGAGGGGGTGAAGAGGTGCCACCAGAGGCCACCCATGGATGCCTTCTGATCCCAGATCCGTTCAGGCAGATTGGAAGGAAGGGTCTCTAACAGGCGTTGTCCAAGGATGGCGGTGCTCCTTTTGAGACAGGCTTACTTTTTCCACTTCATGGGAATCAAAGCTGCTGAGGAGACGGAGCATCAGGAGGGCGGGGGGAAGCTGTCCTGCCTATTGGACACCCTGCCTGGGTCCTCCCACCCAAACCCCTCGCCAGCCCTTGCACACCTGCGCTGCTAGCTCAGTCCTCACCCAGGGAGTCCTGCTGCCACCTCGGTAGATCCAGCAGGTACTTAAAACCCTCTGCCCACCTCTAGCCATGATATTCTCTGGGATGCAAGTCTTCTTTTTTCTACTGTTTTTTGGAGACAGTGACTGTTCTGCTTCCTTTTAGTCCCTTCCCTTGGGCATTGCCTTCTCTCCCGTCCCACCCACCCTCTTCAGAGTCTGTGCCCTGAGCTGAGGTTTGGTTCCCACAGTCTCTGCTGCTTTGTCCTGTATCCTTGAGCTCTCAGAAGACCAACTCTGGAAATGATCTGTTTCTACGATGCCTCTGATACCCATAATTCTCATGCTCTTAGCATCCCTTCTTGTCATCATTTAAAGGGAACCATCTTTGCTAATTTAACAGGAACATCTCCTAAACTGACTTTTCTTTTTTTTTTTTTTTTTTTTTGGCTGCGTTGGGTCTTCGTTGCTGCACGCAGGCTCTCTCTAGTTGCAGTGAGGGGGGCTACTCTTTGTTGCGGTGTGCAGGCTTCTCATTGCGGTGGCTTCTCTTGTTGTGGAGCATGGGCTCTAGGTGCATGGGCTTCAGTAGTTGTGGCTCATGGGCTTCAGTAGTTGTGGCTCGCGGGCTCTAGAGCGCAGGCTCAGTAGTTGTGGTGCATGAGCTTAGTTGCTCCGCGGCCTGTGGGATCTTCCCGAATCAGGGCTCGAACCCGTGCCCCCTGCATTGGCAGGCAGATTCTTAACCACTGCACCACCAGGGAAGTCCCCTAAAATGACATTTGTGTTGAACGGCACTTCGCCATCATCTTTTCACGGTTATTAAATGTGAGGTCTGGGGAACCCCATTCACGGTTTGACACAAAACTGCCCCTTGGTGTACTCGGCCCCCTCCCAGGAAATGTTTTCATGCCCCTGTGAGCTTGGCTGTAGGTGACAGTCCCATATGGAGTCTGCTAGAAGGACTTGAAGGCAGTGGCTGCTCAGAAGGCGGGTCTCCGAGGGGTGCCGGTCATCAGCATCCACACTGCGAATTCTCACTCCTCCTCAGTGTTTCCCATCCTCATGCTGCTGCTCTCTGGGATTGGATAATTTTGGATAACTGTGGAGCCTTCCTGCGCATATTAGCATATTAAACAGCACCCCTCCAGGCTGCACACCAGATGCTAGTAACCCCTCACCCCCCCAGCCCCAGTGTGAAAATCAAAACTCTCTTCAGACCTTGCTCAGTGTCCCAGGGGATGGGGGGATGGTGTTTGAGAACCACTGCTCTACATCATGGTAGTTGCATATTTAATTTTCTTTGTGGCTGGAAGGGAAAATAGGGAGGCGAGGGAGAGATTTTTTGAAGATGGGGGATGCACATCTCAGCATGGAGTCCTCATCTTACACAACTTTCAGCATCATTTGTCACAGCTGTCTGTCACCCTTTCCTCCTTCATCTGGGTCTTCAGCAGGGTCCTGGTACCCTCTCTCTGAGTGTGCTCCTGCTAAGTCTCTCTTACTGGGCCCACTGGCTCACCTCGTAGGGTGTCAGTGCAGGTGGCCCCACTGCTGTCCTCCTCCTCTCCTCCCTCCAGGTTCACTACCTGTACAGCGGCCTTCAGCCACCTGGCTTTAAGTACCGTCTGACTCCGTCCAGCCTGGGCCTCTGGCCTGAGCTCTAGAAGAGCATGTCACCCGCCTGTGTGCTCTCTCCCCACATCCTGACTGTCTCCACCTGGGTTAACTGCCGTGTGTGCTCCTGCTTGCAGGCCCAAAGCTGAGAAGGACCCTTCCCTCCTCTCCTCTGTCAGCCCACATCCAACTCGCAGGCAGCTGGGCAGCCTGCAGCCAAAGCATGTGAAGCTCCTAGGCTCCCATAACACCTACCACCCTCCCCCACGTCTGTCCCCATCACATTCATCCTAATGATGCTTTCACACAGAAGTTGTATCAGATTCTTCTTGGACCAGGAAAGAGCAAAGTCACAGCTGTCCTTGGAAGCTCTGCTGCCTCTGTGTTCTCAAGCCCTCTCTCTCTCCCCTACTCACCCCGACCCGGCTCCTGGCCTTCAGGCTGCATCATGGCGGCAGACACCTCTGACCCCAAGGTCTTCGCAAGACTCTTCCTTCGCCCCCAACATCTGTTGGCCTCCCTCCCCCGCCTCATTCACGTCTCTGCTCCAGGGCCACTCGACAAGAGGGCCTGCCTGACAAGTCTGTCCAGAGCAGCCTTGTTGTCCATCCTCCTTCCTCTTCTTCTGAGCTCTCGTCACCACCCAGCATCATCTGTCTGTTGGTTGATGGCTTCCCTCCGCTAGAATGGGTGCTTCATGGAGGAGAAGCACTTTTTATCATTCTGTGTCCCCAGTTCCTAGACCACACCTCACACATGGCAGTTATTCAACAGATCTCACTGTGGAAAGAATCAATGAGTGAATTAATAAATGAATATCTGGATAAAAAATATAGTTTAATGAGGTTAGCAATCAAGAGCTCCACAGTCGTGCACCTTGATACTCACCCAAATGAGCTGAAAACATATGTCTCCACAAAAACCTGCACACAGATGTTTATAACAGCTTTGTCCATAATTGCCAAAACCTGAAAGCAATTCAGATGACCTTCAGTGGGTGAATGGATAAAAAAACTGGTACATCCAGTCAATGGAACACCATTCAGCACTAAAAAGAAATGAGCTCTCAAGCCATGAAAGACATAGAGGAACCTTAATTGCACATCACTAAGTGGAGGAAGCCAATGTAAAAAGCTACATCCTGTACGATTCCAACTCTATGACTTTCTGGAAAAGGCAAAACTGTGACGACAGTAAAAAGATTGTGGTTGCCAGAGATTGGGGGGAGGGAGAGGTGAACAGGTGAAGCACAGAGGATTTTTACAGCAGTGAAAACGTTACTCTGGGGACTTCCCTGGTGGCGCAGTGGTTAAGACTCCACGCTCCCAATGCAGGGGGCCTGAGTTCAATCCCTGGTCAGGGAACTAGATCCCACATGCATGCTGCAACTAAGAGTTCACATGCCACAACTAAGGAGCCCGCCTGCAGCGACTAAGACCTGGCACAGCCAAATTAATTAATTAATTATTAAAAAGAAAAAAAAAAAAGAGGGCTTCCCTGGTGTCGCAGTGGTTGAGAGTCCGCCTGCCGATGCAGGGGACACGGGTTCGTGCCCCGGTCCGGGAAGATCCCACATGCCGCGGAGCGGCTGGACCCGTGAGCCATGGCCGCTGAGCCTGCGCGTCCGGAGCCTGTGCTCCGCAACGGGAGAAGCCACAGTAGTGAGAGGCCCGCGTACCGCAAAATAAATAAATAAATAAATAAATATAAATTAAAAAAATAAAAAGAAAATATTACCCTGTGTGATATGCTAATGATGGATAGATGTCCAAACCCATAGAATGTTCAACACCAAGAGTGACCACTACCGTAAACTATGGACTTTGGGTGATTATGATGTGTCAGTGTAGCTTCATCAGTTGTAACAAATGTACCACGTGGAAGGGGCTATTGATAACGGGGGCCGGCTGTGTGGGGGTGGGGGCAGGGACTATATATGAACTTACCACTCTATTTTGCTGAGAACCTAAAACTGTTCTAAAAATTAAATTCTAATTTAAAAAAAGAACACAAAGTTGTAGGCAGTGGGAATAATAATAAAAAGTCTCCAAGTCAGGAGGAAATTTGGCATGTTAAAGCATCATAAATCAGCTCAGGGACTCGGAAGTGTAGTGAGCAAGGGGCCAGTGGTGTTAATTAACTGAGGTGAGGAGGGGGACACGGACCAGATCCTACAGGGTCCTGTAAGCCAGGCTAGAAATGCTTTCGATTTTAAGTGCAATGGGCAGTAATTAAATGTTTTAAGAAATGGAATGGCCTGGTCTGATTTCCATTAAAAACTTCTCATTCTGGCTGTCATATGGAAATAGACTAGGAGACCAGATGTCTTACCTGAGTTGGGTAAAAGCATCAGCTTTGGGCAGGAAATCAAGGATGTGCTTCTCCAAAGATGCGCATAACTTAAAAAGAGTTGTTTATGGATTTCACAAGGAAAGATCACACAATAGAATTATCTGGGCCCCTGAATGACAAAAAGGTTTTGAAAAATAATGTTTTGAGTTTCTTACTGGCCTTAAGAAGCCATGATTCTCAAAACTTCTTTGTTTCTGAAATTGGAGGTCCAGACTGCCAGTTGGGATGGTTTTATTCTAAGATCATGAGAATATAGCACATTCTCTAAATTATCCTGGCAGGAAAGGATTGCCAAGGAGGAAAAAAAACAAAATGGCTTTCATTTAGAATAAATGTCTAGCAATTGTTTGAATTTTAGATAAAATGATACCAAACATCTTTGGCCATAAATTTTCCTTTGGCCTCATTCTCCAGCCCTGACATAAAGAAAAATGCTGCTAAAATTTAACAATACATTCCAGATATGTGGTGTGGAGACAATCATTCAACATATTCTAAAGTGAAAAATATATATCTTAGCTTAACATTCTTTATTAAAAAAATAGGAAAGTATGAACCCCAAATGCCTCTTGGATATATCATATTGAATTCACTATTATATTTTGAATTCCTGTTAAAAAATAACTTTTCTATCAAGTAAAGAATCTTGTGGCTTCTGAGGAAAATAAATTAAATATCTACTTAAGCATAGGTTGAAATTTCCTTGAAAATTCAGAAGTAGGATCTGAGAAGTGCTGTTGTGAAAACAGATCACATCCCATCTTTAACTCTGCAAGTAGGAGTTGCTGGCTGTCAAGTCCATCTTAGTTCTCGAGAACTAGGACATCCAGTTTATGTGGAAGGAAAGAGGAAAGGGGAAAGGATAATGAGGCTTCCTTTTTCTCTGCAAAAGTGTAAACAATCATGGGAATTGCAGGTAGACAAAGTGATTCAACACTCTGCTAAAGCTGGGTAGCCATATCTCTTAGAAATGATTCAGTTGTAAGAAACAGGAAATTTAACCTCATTTGACTTTTAAAAGAATGTTTTGATTCATGTTAACTAGTCTCATCCAGGGGTCAGCAAATCTGACCTTTTAACTCTGTTTCAGGGATCAGACAGGCCCTCCCTGCCCAGCCACATGGTAGGATGGGTCCTCTGGGTTCTCATCCAGTAGGAGAGAAGTACCTGCTCCTACAAACAAAATCCTGGCTAACTTACATCAGTTGCTCGTACCCAAACCAGCCTCTGGGCTGGGAGAAGCTTAGGTCTGGATCACGTGTCCTGCTGGACAGCCAAGAGCACAGGCAACCTCCCACCCCATGACATATGGGCGGGGCCAGATGCCAAAACGGAGTCAGGCGCTTCTACTCAAGGTAGAAGACTGGATGCTGGGCATCCCTCTAGCACAAGTGGCAATTCCAGGGGACTCTGTGACTGCACTGCCCGCTGTCATTTCCAGTGGCTCCCTTTATTCCTGTGGTGACCAATAGTAGCAACGACCTCAGGAAGAGGAAACCAGATTTGGGACGGTGATTACGACAGCAGATTTTTTTCATTTGTTCATTCACTGGACATATTTTATGGGCCACCACCCTCCTCCGTGGCAGGCCCTGTGCGCTGTGCTGGGATGAGGAGATGCAAGCTCATAATACCTCACCCCCAGGAGCTCACTTCTGGATCAAGTAACTGAGAGTTTAGGAGGTAAGAGTGCCTGTCATTGAAACCATGCAAGAAAAAGAAGGAAGCCCTGGAAAAACTTAATGGTCAAATAACATTGGGAAATCGAGTTACACCTGGATATGTATTTAAAGAGCTTTACGGGAGCTCCGTGATGGCCTAATGGTTAGCATCCCAGGCTTTCACTGCTGTGGCCCAGGTTTAATCCCTGGTTTGGAAACTTAGATCCTACAAGCCGCATAGCAAATAAAAGAAAAAAAAAAAACAACCCAAACCAAATAATAATAATAATAAACAAAAATAAATAAATAAAGAGCTTTACATCAATATCATATAAAAATCAAGGGCTTGGCCCTATACAAACAATTATTTTAAAAGGATGAGCAAAAACACTTGCTCAGCACTTCTTTAGTTAACTGCTTAACAATGATTAGTTGTTGAGATTAAGTAGCTATAAACCAGGACGCCAAAACTTAAATCATGGCAATTAAATCAAATTATAGACAAAATATAGATAGTAGAAAAGGAAACAACAAACTTCTCCAGTGGTACTGAATTTTCAAATCTTTATCTTCGAAAGAAAAAGTATACATACGGTAAATAAATTCAAAGCGAGGAAATGGATTGTGTAAAATTAAAGTAGATACTATGCTGTTGTTTAAACATGACTTCACGTGGTAGAGAGAGGTGATTGGCAACCACATCCCTTTACCGTGTCTCTGGCGTGTCTTTTTCAGATTTAAGGTCTAGAAAGAAAACATGACTGTGCTCATGTGTCTTTGCAGTTAGACTGATGGATGTGAACTAGCTTCTGCCAATTAGATGCACTCACAAGTATTTCGGAAGAAATAAGCAAGGGGAGGTCATGTTTCTGCTGCTGTGACTGTGTAAGGTTTGTTTTTGATGTTTTTTCCAGCAGTATTCCAGGATGCCGTCACTAGTTTCTTAAGTGTTGAGAGCCCTTTGCAGCGGTGATGGCTGGAACTGCTTTGCACAGCTAGGAAAAGAGGTCCCTGGAGACACCAGGTTGACACTGACTCCATGACCATGGGCCTTCCCCACTTGGCCCAGGTAGACACTCCTGATCAATTTTGGCCTGCAGAGCACTGGGCCATTCCTGCAGGCACAGCCTGGGGCCACTTTTCCAACTCAGTGTCCAACGATTCTATGGATACTTTGTTTTAAATCCCTTTATACTTAAAGTGGTTGGAGTGTTTTTTATTTCTTGCAATTTAATTCTTAACTCATATGGAATTTGGCAACAAAAGTAATTGTAGGCAACAGACCCTCAAGGACTGAGACTGTGAGATGATCTATCTGTCTTGATGGAATTCGAGGGCAGTAAGGATTCAATCACCATGAGAAAATTAGAAACTGGGCATTTATGGCACAGAATAGGAGAAGCTGTAACCGAGCAGGACCCTGAGGGACCTTCCCAGGACGGGCCTTCCCCCATATCCTCTGCTTTAGCTCCTCTCTGAAGTACCCAGATAATAGTATTTGATGCAGGTTTCCTGAGTTGTTTTGCAGACGTGAAAAATGCCCACCAAATGGAAGATGTTAGCAACTTGATGACCTTGAGCACATAGCCCCAGGCCTCCTGGAGCCTAAGGACTGATAATGTGAACCCCTGTGACACCACCCTGTTCCCTCACCATCAGCCCATCAGAGAATTGTGCACGAGCAGATCACCTACCCTGAGACCCCCTCACCTTCAACTGGATTTTAAAAAGACTTTGCCGAAACCCTTCCGGGAGCTCGAGGCTTTTTAGGGCATAAGACACGTCATCTCCTTGCAAAGCCTTGCAATAAAACTTTCTCTGCTCCAAACTCCAACGTTTCAGTTTGTTTGGCCTCACTGTGCATCGGGCTCACGAACTCGTGTTAACAAAGCTGCCTAAATTGTCACCTGAAGTTTTCAGGAATAAAGAGCCTGTTAAAGCAAGACACTGGTGGGCGAGTGGCTGCTACAACCTCATGGCGAGAATGAGAAACATAAGGAGGGATGGTGGGCTGGCAGCTTGTGGCTAAGCTGAAGATTTCAAAGAAAGTGTCAAGCCCAAGGGTTTACACTCTGCTTAAGGCACAGTCACACAAGGAGCTCCTAAGTCTGACATGTGTTGTTCCTCTCTAGTAGCTGCCGAAGTGGCCAAAATTATCATAGGACCCAATCACGCACATTGCTGAGTTGCAATGTCAGCTGAATTCAAAGACTGGCCAGGCCTCCTTTGAAATACAGGGGACTGCTTGGTTGAGCTGGAACAAGAGAATTGTAGTGGGGAGATTCCCTTGCTAATGGAACTTCCTCCTTCTTTGTCTGATGAGGTCAGTCTTATCTACATCTGACAGAGTTTCCTTGAAAGGAATGCTAGTTCTGTCCTAGCCGGTTCCTACCTCCCCCATCGCCCCTAGACCTGTAATTAGAATCAGATCCCCACATGCCTTAGAAGCAAAGTATAGAATCTGACTCAGGAAGAGAAGACATACTCATCAAAATAATTATAATTTGTTTATACAGTCAGCCCTCTGTATCCATGGGTTTCACATGCACAGATTCAACCAACTGTGAATCAAAAATATTTGAAAAAAAAAAATCCCAGAAAGTTCCAAAAAGCAAAACTTGAATTTGCCACTCACTGGCAGCTACGTACAAAGCATTTACATTGTATTTACAAGTATTTACATAGAATTCACATTGTATTTATATCCATTTACATAGTATTTGCATTGTATTAGGTATTGATCTAGAGATGATTTAAAGTATGCTGGAAGATATCTGTAGGTTATAAGGCAAATACTACACCATTTTACATAAGAGACTTGAGCATCCACGGATTTTGGTGTCCTTAGAGGGGGCCTGGAACCAATCCCCCTTGGATACCTAGGAAGGACTGTATTTAATTACATGAGAAGAAGCCTGGGTAATACGTTTTGGAATGGATTAGAAACACACTAAATAAACTAGAGTAAAAGGAATATAACTTTAGTTTGGGCAAACTGTATCAGATATTCTAGACTCTTAACCTTTGATCTGCATCAGTATTTTCATTCTCTATAACAATTGACTCATAGGGAATTTGATTTTACCCCTCTAAGGGCACCATATTGGTTCAATTTATTGATGGCATCATGCTTATTGAACTTCGTGAGCCAGAAATATCCTATCATGTTTAAGAAGAGCAGGCAAGATAAAACTATGAAAAGTTTCATAGGCCACCACAACCAGTGAAGTTTTTGCAGGTCCAGATATATCCCAACATGGGAGAGGACAGTTTATTGGTCTTTGAGACCCTAACACTGAGAAAGAAGCTCAAGGCTTCGTCAGACGTCAGACTTCTTTTTTTTTTTTTGAGGCAGAATGCACCACATTTGTGTGTGCAGCCCTGACCCATTTATTGAGTAATCTGAAAGACAACCAACTTTAGAGGAAGTCAAAGCAAGAGAAGGCAAGGCGCTCTGACACCTGTCTTCCCAGCAGATGCAGAGGGACTGACCAGATGTGTCATGGAACCTATTGCAGGCCCTCCTAGGGGAACTGGTGAAGCCCTTACACTTTTGGCACAAAAAGTAATGCCTTTCATGGAAATAAGTATAACATTTATTATTATTATTTTTTGTTAAAATGGCTCTCCTCTACTGAGCCCTGGAAGAGATTGCCTAACCAAGGGACATTGTGTATCCTTATGAGCTAACTGATTGGGTCATGAAGTGTGGCTTCCATAATAACACCTGGTCAAAGGGAAGTGACATAGGTGAGCCTGAACATCAGCAGGTCTTGAAGGTCAATTAAAATCGCTTAAAGAAGAGGCTCCCCCTCTTGGCGTCCCCACTAACGCTTCACTGCTCCTTTCCTGACGGGCTTCATGGAAAGGTCCTATGCCCAGCTGGCAAAGGAGGGAAACATTAAGCCTAGTTCACAGAGGGTCCTGCATGGTATGCTGGTAACAGGCCAGGATAGATTTCTGCAGAATTACAGCTCTTCTTGGGTTTGTCCTTGTAGCTGAGTTGTGAAAGAAGTTTCTCTCCGAGGCAGAAATCGAGCAGTTCATGTAATGTCTCATTTTTATTGGAAGGAGCTATGGCCGGAGGTGCAGACCTTAACTGATCCATGGGAAGTTGACGGAGTTTGGTTGCTTAGGGACTTGGAAGGAATAAGGTTGGAGGGTTGGTGACAAGGGGTCTGGAGCAGAGGCACAGACACAGAGTATAAGGGAATTTATTTCCTACGGGTGCTCTCCCAAGGGCACCAACCTCAGAGACATTTGCAGCAACCAGGTGGACCAGATGGTCTACCTGTGACAGTCAGTCAGCCTTTCCCCACATCACCTTGGTTTTCCATGAGCAAGATGGCCATGGTGAAGATGAAGGTGGGACAACAGCACTGCTTTCCCTCATAAAGCTGATCTGCCAGCCTGCCATGGGCTCAGCCTGCCAAGAGCTAACAGTACCAAGTGTCAGATGTGTCATTCCATGGGGAGTGAGAAAATGTTGTCTGCTATATCAGTAAACAGAGGATGTAACAGCCATCGGTGATTGCAGCCACCCCATAGGGCTGAGGGAACTCACGATGGAAACAAGGAAAGCCGGCCGGCCATCTAGCCATCATCACACTGCAGCCACCCCAGCGGCGCAGCTAGAGGAAACTCAGGATGAGAAAGCACAGGATACTGGCCCCAGATGGCTGAGGTGCATAACAAAGGAATGATTTCAGTGAGCCCAGACTCTTGCATCTTCTCATACATAGAAAAGGGCTAAATTCCTTAACTTGAGATATCTGGTTTTATTTAATTAACAATAATCTTTTGATGTTCCAACTACCTGCCCTTTGTTGCAAAACTTCTGTAGATCCTAGCTCCCCTCTCACCTCCTTGGAGCAGTCTCTCAGAGTTGAGATTCTGTCTCCCAGGCTTGAAGTCCTATGAATGTCCACCGAATAAAACATAACTCTCAACTTTTAGGTTGTTCATTTCTTTTTACAGTCGACAGGTGTCAGACGAACACCCAGAGGAAGGTAATTACATCGGACCCTTCCATTTTGACAGGGACCGTGATTTGTCCTCTCTGGAATAGACACTTTGGGTATGAAAAGCTTCTGCCTACACTACCATTGAAGGAGTGCTATTTATTATCATGGTGGCACATCTACCCTTGCTTCTGACCAAAGTACACATTTTATGGAAAGAGTAGTGTGGCAAAGACATACACCTCTGGATTCTGCAGGCTTTCTTTCTTCCCCAACATCCAGAGACAGCTGGAGTTTCAAAATATTGGAATGATCTATTGGGTACCCAGACAAGACATCCATCAGGAGACATCACGTGAGGGTGGGTGATGTCCTATAGAATGCAGTATACGCTTTGAAATGGTGACCAATATTTGGTGCTATTTTCCCAGTGGCTGAAATACCTGGACCCCAGACCCTTGGAAGTAGGGTTGGCTCCTTTTGTTATTACCCCTAGTGACCATCACACAAAATTTACTTCCATGTCCTCAACTTTGAGGTTTACTTGTTTAAAGGCTTTAGTTCCCAGGTAAGAGATGCTGAAACCCAGGTTATCCTCAGGGACAGCTCTTAGAACTTCCCAACCAGTGGCAAAGGCTAATGGAAGATTCAATCATCCAACAGAGACAGGACCCTAAAGGGCTCAGGTCTGCTAAGAATAAAGGTTCAATTTACCAGGTAAATAGTCAAAGTATTTTCTGAGTGGAGAAAAGGAAGTAATTTGTAAGTAATTACATAAATATAAATAGTATCTATGGCTTTGTGACCACTTGTGGGAGTGAGGACGTAACTACAAAGGTTTCTTTCCTATTCTGTAAAGATAGCTTAGCCGAGTTCCTTTTTCCAGTCTTTACTTTTCTCTTTTTATTTTACACGTGGTTTGCTGGCCATGGTTAGCTTCTTAATTTAGTCTTTAGGTTGCAGAAGGTGACATTGTGGCTTCAGAGGAAATGGTCCAATGATGGACACACTGATGGACAAGACTTGGGATCTCTCCCCTTTTGCGGAGAAGGTGGAGTTACTTTTTATTTGTATGAAGAATAAACCTATTATGTTGGACAGGACCTTGGTTGCCCTTCTAGTGGTTTGGAAGATTCAGTGTGGGGTGTTCCTGTGGCACATTTGCAGTGGCAGCTCTCAACGTCCATTCCGAACTCTTGATGTGTCTTCCCAGAGAGCCAAGGTTGAGACGGTGTTTCTCTTATTCCTTTCCAGTTTTGGTCTGGATGGGAATTAACTTCTGAGAAGCAGATACCCTCCCAGGACAGTGGCCAGACAGAAGGGCAGCAGTGCTTACCTTGCTGCCACCTTGGCCATTTCAGCTGATTCGTAGAACAAAGATGTCGGGCTCCTGTAACCGTGTTCCGCTGTCTAGGCCCTCACTTCCTGCACCTCCAGGGACAGTTTTCTGGTACCTGGAACACAGCGAAGGCTGTGTGTTCCTGAAGCCACCGGTTCCACCATGATTCTCCACCTTCCTCTTTATAGAGGAAATACAACCAGAAAGGACTTCCGGAATTATTCCCCGAGCCCAGTGGGTGTACAGACCCCTCCTCCTTTTGACCCTGCTGGAAGCACACAATCCCTTGCACTAAATGCCCTTTTTGTTTAAAATACCTAGTGATGCCTGCGTCTGGCTTGTTAGTACGCGTATTGGCTTTGGAGGCAGGAATGCAAACTACACCTGAACTCTTGATCCCTAAGCTAGTTCCTCTGCCCATCTCCCTTGTTTCCCTCAAAGACCCCTCAGTCTCCCCACCGGCTCGCAGTTCACTTGCTTCCACCCTACTCCCTCTTCTTCTCCCCATCCTTACTCCCTCCCGCTTGGCTCAGGCTGGCTCCATCACTGCCCGTTTACACCCAGACTGCTGCTGACCCACGCAGCCTCAGACATCTCATTCCACTTGTCTTTAATAGCATCGACACATTTGTTCTCTTAAATCAAATCAGTTTTTAAAAAAACAAGTTATTCTCTTTCCTTAAAATCTCTGTCACTAAGGTAACCTACAAGAAAAAGCCCAGATGCCATAGAATGGGGTTAACATCCTCCTGCCTCACCCCTCCCTCCACGTTTCCTGCACCTCTGAAGCTTTATTACCAATTAGTACATTTAATCCACCCTGGGTCTCCCAGTCACTCCTTGGGTCACCTCACCTTGTGCCCGTATTCCAAGCATCTCCCTCACGGAAAGAACTGCCTGCCCATAACTTCATCCACCCAAATGTTGCCACCTTTGATATCCTGCCCAAGCCCACATTTTCCGTAACAAATCCCTAATTTATCTAGCTTGGGATAATTGCTTTGTCCTATGAACTCCTACAGGATTTAGAATACAACTGAGCTATGCACTAAATCCCACGCTGCTTTGTGTTGCTGTTGTTTAAGCCTGAGCTTTTGCTTAGAAACTTGTGTTATTGCCACCTTCCACAATGCGTATCACAAATCCATTCATAAAGCTAGATTTACTCCATAATCATGCAACTGAAATGAACACTTGAGAATAATGGATGGGGAAGTATAACTCCTACCATCAACCTTGGAGGGTGGTGTTAAATACTTTACGTTCTAATAGCAACACGGGCATGCATTTTTTGTGTGCTTAGAACATTTTTTTCATGTGTGTTTTAAGTTTTCTGTCCCCAAAATGGGGGTATGTATATTGACCCACTTAACAGGAATCCTGTGAAGTGCAGTGTAATTTGTAAAGCACCTTGTTTCTCATTGATAAATAGCAACAAGAAGGGGACGGTGTCATTTCCTTTATGAAGTATGTTCAAGTCATAGATCTGAAATTTGAGAAAAATAAAAGGAATCCAATAAATTTTAAACTTGACAAATATGATCGATTGTCTTTGAACTAAATGGTACTAATTTGGCAAAGAAAAAGGCAAAAAAAAAAAAAAACCTTGCTCTTGCCAGAGTATATGTTTTTAATTCCCTTATCCAAAAAGTTCCTCTTATTCCTTTTTAAGGGGAGTTCTTTTTCGCACTAGGTTTGATGAAACTCCCATTTGTTAAAGGAGTAGGATGCATTATTTCCTCATCTAAAGTCTCCCCTGAAAAGTGAGGGTCCGTGTTAGAAATCAGCACGTTTGTTCCACTTTTGTTTATTGATCACGTGTGGACTGAGCGTCTGCCCCAGGCTGGGCCCTGCTCTGGGTGTGGAGATGGCCGAGGGACACTACCTGGCCAGGTGAGCACCTCCTGTGCTGTGATGCTCTTCCCCGAGGACTATGCTAGAGGAGCAGAGAGGTACAGTGTGTGGGGTGGCAGGAATTTTACTAGATATTCAGGGACCTTCACAGAGGAGATGAGCTTGGAATTCTGAGCTGCACATTAAGAAAGGATTTTGCCAAGAACAGAGCCATTAGGGCCAGAACATTCCCAGGGGAGGAAGTAGCTT
Organism: Monodon monoceros; assembly: GCF_005190385.1. Lineage (NCBI taxonomy): Eukaryota > Metazoa > Chordata > Mammalia > Artiodactyla > Monodontidae > Monodon > Monodon monoceros. Next base: position 5,224,605 of record NW_021703768.1, on the reverse strand, counting down.
TGGCAAAGTCACTGGGCATAAAAGTACTGGCTTACCGAGGGCAGGTGAGTAATGGCATGTGGCCAGAAGGAAGGCTGTGTAGGGCAAAGTGAGGGAAGACTGAAAAAGAGGTGGGTTGTGGGTGGTCTTTAAGCTCCAGAAAAGGAGTTTGGGCCCCAAGGACACTGTATTTTGTGGAAAGTCAGAGAAGAGAAGGGTTTTGTCTAACAAGCTGGACCTCCAAGGAAGACAAGTTTCTCGGATGGATTTCTTCTCTTTTCTGAAGGACAGACATAAAAATACACACAGTACTATGGATGATTGATGTTAAGCCGTGTAGGTGTAGGTGTGCACATTAGTCGTATGTATTGTGCAAACCCTGCTGAGTCAACAGCAAATGCATCAGCAGCTTCCTGCAAATGCCAGGGGGCAGTGTGGGGTCATGCAAAGACATCCAGCCCTAGGACATAGCCGCTCACTGTGAAGCCTTGGCCGGACACTTGATCTCTGAGAGGGCCTTTATTCTCACATCTGTAAGATGGGGCAATGAGACTTTCCTTTGTCGAGTTAGTTGCATATATAATATCTGAGCGACCAGTAGGTGCTTAGTAAGAGGCAGATGTTACAATATGGAGACAACTCGTGTTCATAAATTCAGTGCTTGTTAACTTTCTTCTCCGTTGCCACAGGTGACCTCTCATTGGAAGCAGGTCTATGTGGTTAGCACCATGTTGTTTTATTTGAATTCAAAAAAAAAGGCTCACACTTTGCCTGCATCCAGAATTCACCCCGGTGTGGGACACTGACCCACCCACTCCTCGGAGCAGAAACACATCCCATGTGGTTGGTTAGGGCATCCAGCTGTGTGCTGGTCACTTGCAACACATGCGGCCGTCACTTAAGGCATTCTTCCCCCTTCCCATCTCCATGTCCACATTTTCTGTCATTTGAACACACCCTCGGAAGCCATCCGGGGCGTGGGTTTTGGAAATCATGCGTAGAGAATGTTCCTCTCTGACAGCTGTCTCTTTGCAAATTACCCAGGGCATGGCATCCTGCCCTCACCATTGGTCTGATTGTCTCAGTTCCTATGGGTGCCTTCTGGGTTTTCCATCAAGTGGGGACCTCCCAGAAGCATGCTCTGCTTGAATCTGATTCCTTTAGGAATTTTTGGTGGGCTGAGAACCTAAAAGTCTACCCACATAACTGACTGTCTACATTAACATCGGTTTACCATTCCGCTGTCTAAACCAACCTGACTTCACCTTTCCAGATAACTCTTGCCCAGGAGGATAAAACTTGCAAATAACTTTATTGCTAATTTCAGGAGCTTCCTCAATATTAATTTAAGTGGACATTAGGCTACTCGATTTGCAATGGATAATGGTGGATGATTATATGCCCTCAAGACATGCTGAGTCTGCCTCTCCTAAACTATTATATCATGAGCTTTAAGCAATACTAATCCCACCCCACTCCACTTTGAAAGACCAGCCTTAAACCAGACACCAGAAATCTCGTAAATATCCCGACTTTGCCTCACCCCGTCCAAGACAAATCTAAGATAATCAAGGTAGTGCTTGCCTGTACCTTAGTGAGCAACAAACTCAGCTTTGCTCTGTCATCAGCCTGCATGGGTGGGACTTTCAGGGAGCCAACATTCAGCAGCATGGATGCCTCAATGCCCAGGTCCTTCCTGTCATCTCACTGCTCTGTGTCCTGTGTTGAAGATGTGTGTCTCTGAGGACCATCAGGGGCCACATGCAGGGTGGTTGCACAGTCATCCTGGCCAAGCACCCAGGCTCTTGGTATCATTTTGGTGTGGTGGGCTGAGTAATGGCTCCTAAGTTTATCCACATCCCATCCCTGTTACTTTGTATGGCAAAAGGGATTTGCAGATGTGTTTAGGTTAAGGATCTTGGGGGGAGAAGATTTTTCTTGATTATCCAGGAGGGCTCTAAATGTAGCCTCAGGTATTCTTATCAGAGGGAGGTTTGTTAGAGAGAGGAATACACACATAATGAATGCAGCTAGGCTTGTTGAAGTCAGCTTTGAAGGCAGTGTACTTCTTCTGCCCCACACACCAGTGAGGATCGTAGGGCGTTCGCTAAAGAGGGATCTTAGCCTTGGTTGCCCATCAGTATGAAGACAATGGCCATTTGCAAGGTTATACTGGTCAATCCCAGTGGTTCAGCTCAGACCTTCTGTGCTTTGTATAGCTTCGGCGTAACACCAGTTCTCCCAAGTGTATCTCAAACACGATAATGGTTCTAAACAACAGCTGAGGACGCATGGGATCAAGGGCTTGTACTGCTATATTTTTCCTGTCAAAATGTTCTCTTTCTTCGAAAGTTATTTACCAAATCTTTTATAATGAGCCATTTCTATATAATCTTATTTTTGATCATGTACCTTTTCCTTAGTTTTGGAAAATTCCGATAAATTTTCTGAAGATCTCAATTATTCCTGGCTAAGGACATGGAAGCAACCTAGGTGTCCATCGACAGATGAATGGATAAAGAAGATGTGGCGCATATATCCAATGGAATATGACTCAGCCATAAAAAGAAACGAAACTGAGTTATTTGTAGTGAGGTGGATGGACCTAGAGACTGTCATACAGAGTGAAGTAAGTCAGAAAGAGAAAAAGAAATACCTATGCTAACACATATATATGGAATCTTAAAAAAAAAAAAAATGGTTCTGAAGAACCTAAGGGCAGGACAGGGATAAAGACACAGATGTAGAGAATGGACTTGAGGACATGGGGAAGGGGAAGGGGAAGGGGAAGCTGGGACGAAGTGAGAGAGTGGCATGGACATATATACATACTACCAAACGTAAAATAGATAGTGGGAAGGAGCTGCATAGCACAGGGAGATCAGCTCGGTGCTTTGTGTCTACCTAGAGGGGTGGGATAGGGAGGGTGGGATGGAGATGCAAGAGGGAGGGGATATGGGGATATATGTATACATATAGCTGATTCACTTTTTTGTACAGCAGAAACTAACACACCATAGTAAAGCAATTATACTCCAATAAAGCTGTTAAAAAAATTATTCCTGGATAGACTTCTTTGTCCTAATTACTTAAAATATTTAATTTAAAAACGACATTCTCCAAAGCAGTTTTCCAGAACTCTGTTTTCACATGGTGCTGTAAAAAGACCCATCTCCTTTCCCCTTAATAAGAGAGCAGCTTCCCATCACTGTAGGAACAACCAGCATTTTAAAATCTTTACTGGACACGTGGTTTGGAGTCATCATTGGGAACATCTTCCCTTAACACTAAAGGCAGCCCTGGCCTGGTTGGCTACCCACCTGGAAAGATGCACCTCTGTGAAGGGGTACAGCCCTCCTCTTTCCAGGTGTGGCAGGCTCCTGCCCTGTGTACCTTTCTTTTCTTCTGACAATGAGTAGTTCTGAGCCTCCTCCAAGCACTGCATGCAACAGAGACACAGAACAATGATCGGGCCAGGCTTGGCACAGCAAGCAGCCAGGACTGGAAACCTCATGGGTCACCAGTCACTGGCATATAGGGCAGTGGAGGAAAGCCGTGGGGACAGTTTGAGCAGCTGGATCAGGGTGGTTGACCAACGTTTGGACAGCTGAGAGGTGGCACAGACCTGGCAGCAGGGAGGATGAGTGTCCACTGCAGCCCAGAAGCACAGGCTATGGGGCAGGCTGGTCTCAGGGAATCCTTGGAATGTGTGAACACCCCAAAGCAGTCACAGAGGGCCCTCTTGCCTGAAGATTTAGGTACAGTTTGTTGTCACCATTTCAGAGAATTTAGTTGGGAAATGATGGGTGGAACCAAGGTTAAGAACCCACCCACTGTTTCTGTTTAGTATAGCACGTTCCTAAACTACCAGAATGTTTGGGCAAGTGATGGTCATGATAAAATCCTCTTCCCTTCCTCCTTTTATGGCCAAACCTTGCCAAAATACACACTACTATTTCCTGTGTTATACTATACAGTAATTGTTATATCCACATAAAACGCACAGTATATACACTATATAAATATAGTATATTGACTGATTCTTTGCTATATGAAGACTTTGAAGCTCATTAGCTTCGCTTTTTTAGCCCATTAGTTCATTCCTAACATCAGTGATGACAGTAAACGCTGACAGGTAGATGACTTAACTGGCTACAAGTTGCTCTGAATTTTATTTTTATTTTATGAAATCTCTGATGGAGATTATAAACCTCTTATGGAGGTTATCTTGTTCATGTGTTCTCAAAGGAGAGGAAGCTGCCTGTATTAGTCATCTATTGCTGGCTAACAACTCACCTCAAACAGCACATATCAGTGATCCCATGCTCTCTGCAGGTCAGAAGTCCAGGCGCAGCCCGGCTGGGTCCTTTCCTTGGGTCTCACCAGGCTGCAATCAAGTGCCAGGTAGAGCATCGGTCTCATCAGAGGCTCAAGTGGGGAAAGATCTGCTTCCAAGTTCTTTAGATTATTGGCATAATCTAGTTCCTTGAGGTTGTAGGGCTGAGGTCTCCACCTTGTTGCCAGCTGTCAGTGGGGGACCACTCTCAGCTCCTATAGGCTGCCCTGTGCTTCCCTGCCACATGGCCCTCTTGCAGGTGGTCCCAAGAGATGGCAGCTCACTTCTTCAAAGTCAGCAAGGGATATTCTCTCTTCCTCTAGCCTGCCAAGGCAGAGTCTTACATAATATATAACCATAGACATGACAGCCCATCACCTTTGCCATATTCTGTCATTCAAATGTAAGTCACAAACCCCACTCACACTCAAGAGGAGGAGATGACATAGGACATAAATCACTGGGCTGGAGTCAACTGAGGGTGTATCCACTACATCACCTAAGTGTATATTAAACATTTGTATGCATTCTTCTATTTCCTAAGCATTCAAAATGTTCAAAAGGAATACATATAGGGATTATCATACTAAGTGAGGGAAGTCAGACAAAGACAAATATCATGTGGTATCTCTCATATGTGGAATCTAATTTTAAAAAATGATACAGTTAAACCTATTTACAAAACAGGAACAAACTTACAGATATTGAAAACATACTTGTGGTTACCAAAGGGGAAACATTAGGGGGGCACATAAATCAGGAGCTTGGGATGAACATACACACACTACTATATATAAGATAGATAAGCAACAAGGACCTACTATATAGCACAGGGAACTCTACTCAATATTCTGTGATAGCCTGTATGAGAAAGGAATCTAAAAAAGAATGAATATAAGTATATGTATAACTGAATCACTTTGTTGTACACCTGTGATGAACACAACATTGTAAATCAACTATACTTCGACAAAATATATATAAAAATAATAAAAAATGAGTAATTTAATGATTATTTAAAAAAAGGAAAATCTAGGTTAAATAAATAAATACAAAAAATAAAATAAAATAGGTCCTAATTATCATTAGCTCTACCATGAAGAGATGATCACTTAAAACATTTAAATGTATGTGTTGGACCCAGTGTTTTGTATCATCCCAGCTTCTTTAGTCATGATTTACTTTGATGGTATTTGACTGCTCAACATGACAGATGACTCTTCAGAAACGTGGTCTGGGACTGACCACATTCCTGTGGGGCACAGAGAGCAGCCTTCCTTCCTCACTGGAGAGAGAGAAGCTTCTGGAGCTCCTTCCCCACCTAACAGTGGAGGTCACTGGAGTCCCATGTGGCCTGTGATGTGACACTCTTGAATTCTTGATTGTCACACTGTCTGGATTGAGGGAGGGCTACTGGCATCAGTAGGTGGAACCTAGGAAGCTGTGACACATCCTACAACACACAGGACAGACCCTCACACACCGATTGTCCAGCCTCAAACATCAATAGCGCCCAGGCTGAGGACCCCTGGGCTCATCCTCACACAGGATAGTGAAGCTGAGGATACTGTGGGGATTTTGTTTATTCACAAAGCTGTTCCTTTCTCTCTCAATCACACCACACAGCTCAACCCAATAGGAATAAGGAGCAAAAGTCACCTGGTTTCAAAGCATCTACAGAATTCAACACTCCTTAAATCACATGACAATCTTGAGTAGATATTCAAATGCACTCACAGATCAGGCAGAAATTATATTACCCCCAGAATAAAGCACTGGAGAGTGGGATATTTATTGGGCTTTAAGGAAAAAGGGGAAAATTATGTTATCAAGTGAAGGATTGGAACCAACCAAAAATTAGAAAACGCAGGACACGGCCAGCCTCCTTCCCAGGGGAGGAGCAGGGCTGGCTGACCCTCTGGATTTCCACGGTTACACATCCCTGATTGCGAATGTTTTGTAGGAAGAAATTTGGGGGGGACATTTGGGGCCCAGAACTTGGAAAGAGGTTTACTTAAACTCCTCCCTGGAGTCTGTGATCATTTGAAAGTAATAGAAGAAAGTTGTCAAGCCAAGAGAAGGATTTCAACAGGCACATCAGTGGTCATTGTGGAGACCATTCATTGCAAAATCGCAGGGACAGATACATGATGGGGAATCCAGAGGATCAGAGCGCTGCAAAACTCCTGGAGACCGCTGGTTAACACGCTCACTTCACAGACGAGGAACCTGGAGTCATAGGCAGAGCCAGGGCTGGAGGCCAGTTTTGGGATGGACAGTCCTGCGTGTCCCTATCTCTTTGGGTCTGCTGCTCTCAGGCTGACTCAGTGAGTGGAGGAATAGGGCTGGCCTAAGGGAAAGCGGCAGGACCTGTGTCCACCCCATCTGCATCCCTTTCCTGGGCTGTTCAGAGGTCCACCCTTCTTAGGAGTAGTCCTGTACCTCAGCACCAAAGCTGTCTGTTCCTCAGCTGAGTAACAGGCAGGCCATCCGATTTAATCAATGGCTTCCTAGGAAGGGTATATGTTCGTAAGTGGTCTATGTGCTATCTCTCCAGGCACACGCATTATAACAGCTTTTTTGTTTTTTAACGTCTTTATTGGAGTATAATTGCTGTACAGTGGTGTGTTAGTTTCTGCTTTATAACAAAGTGAATCAGTTATACATATACATATGTTCCTATATCTCTTCCCTCTTGCATCTCCCTCCCTCCCACCCTCCCTATCCCACCCCTCTAGGTGATCTAGAGACCGCGCTGATCTCCCTGTGCTATGCGGCTGTTTCCCACTAGCTCTCTATTTTACATTTGGTAGTGTATATATGTCCCTGCCACTCTCTCACTTCGTCACAGCTTACCCTTCCCCCTCCCCGTATCCTCAAGTCCATCCTCTAGTAGGTCTGTGTCTTTATTCCCATCTTGCCCCTAGGTTCTTCATGAACTTTTTTTTTTTCTTAGATTCCATATATATGTGTTAGCATACGGTGTTTGTTTTTCTCTTTCTGACTTACTTCACTCTGTATGACAGTCTCTAGGTCCATCCACCTCACTACAGATAACTCAGTTTTGTTCCTTTTTATGGCTAATATTCCATTGTATATATGTGCCACATTATAACAGCTTTAACTGTGTCTTCACTTGGAGACAGGACTCCTTAGTGAAGGAACCTCAGGCATCATCACACTACAAAGGAAGTAAATTGATATATAAATCAATTGACAAAAGATACAGAAGAATAAATATGATAATATGTATGTATATAATATATGTTTCATTCATATGCTACTTTCTATAGTCACATATAATTAGTCTCTCCATGGGAAACATGAGGTATAATATTCTATAAATATATGTTTTTTATTATGTTTTTTACAGCCATATGACAATTTCAAGTATAAATTTATAATCATTTTTTTCACTTAGCAATGAGTTCTAAACATAAATATGAATCTAGACCTACAATACCATAGTTTTCTCTTATGCTTGCAAAACATTGCACTTTAACTGATTCAACCTAATCCCTGCAGTTGTACATTTTGGTCAGGGTTTCTTGGCCTTGGCACTTTTGGCATTTTGGGCTGGATCATCTTCTGTGGTGGGTGTGTCCTGGGCACGGCAGAATGTTGAGTAGCATCTCTGGCCTCTGCCCACTAGATGCCAGTAGTAGCCCCTTTCAGCTATGACAATTAAAACTGTCTTCAGACACGGCCAAGCATCTCTTGGAGGCAGAATCCCCCTGGGTTGAGAACCAATGATGTATGTTGTGTTTTTTTTTTTTTTTCTTTTGGCTCTCATTAAACAAAGTTGCCCAAACTTCCTTATAGCTGTCTTCCCACATCTATCCAATTATATCCAGAGGGGAAATTCCTTGATGCTAAATTACTGTTGCAGAGGAGAAACATCCATTTGAGAACTTTAATATCCTTTTGCCAAATTTCTGTCAAAGTATAATTTTTTTTAATTTATTTTATTTTATTTTATTTTTGGCTGTGTTGGGTCTTCGTTGCTGTGCGCGGGCTTTTCTCTGGTTGTGGTGAGCGGGGGCTACTCTTCGTTGTGGTGCTCAGGCTTCTCACTGCGATGGCTTCTCTTGCTGTGGAGCATGGGCTCTAGGTGTGTGGGCTTCAGTAGTTGCGGCATGCAGGCTCAGTAGTTGTGGCTCACAGGCTCTAGAGTGCAGGCTCAGTAGTTGTGGCACACGGGCTTAGTTGCCCCGCGGCATGTGGGATCTTCCCGGACCAGGGATCGAACCCGTGTCCGCTGCATCGGCAGGCAGATTCTTAACCACTGCACCACCAGGGAAGCCCCAAAGTATCATTTTTAAAAAGTTAAAAACAAGGACTTCCCTGGTGGTATCCCTGTGAATACCAGCTTTCTAAGCTCTGCAGCCCAGGAAACGCTATTTCCCTGATACTATGCTTTTTCAAGCAAAATTGTGAAAAAGACAAAATATCTCTCTTAGTGAAAAAGAAAACAGGTGTAATTAACGATGAGCACTGATAAGACGACAGGATGCGCGCTATCTTGGAGTCAGTTTCTACTCTTCTGTACATTTTCTGGGCAGCCCTCCCCGTTCCCCAATGAGGGCTGGAGGGCAGCCCTCTTTGCTGAGGACACTGACGTCCTGCGGCTGTGCGATGGGGGACTCTGCTCAAGAGTCTGCATCTGTTGACTGCACAGCAGATTTTGTTAGTTTTCCTTTGCTGTGTAAAGTCACAGAACTTAACAGTGTAAACAAACAGCCATTTATTAGCTCATAGTTCTGCAGGTCAGAAGGCCAGGCACAGTGAGGCTGGGTTCTCTGCTCAGGGTCCCACACGGTGAAAACGGGGCGTTGGCTGGGCTTCCTTCCTTTCCAGGGGTCCAGGGAGAGATTCTGCTTCCAAAGTCACGCATGTTGTTGTTGGAATTCATTTCCCCATGGTTGTAGGACTGAGGACTCCAGGTCCCAGAGGTCGTCCACATTCCTTGCCATGTGAGTCATCCCCCACCATGTTCAAAGTCAGCAACAGAGGAACCCCCTCATGTTGACTCGCTCTCAGTCTTCCAGTTTCTTTCTTCAGGAAGAGTCTTATCCAGTGTGTAAACTCACCTGATTAGGTCAGGCTCACCCAGGGTAATCTCCCAAACTTGAAGTCAATGTATTCAATATTTTGGACCTTAATCCCAACAACAAGATCCCATAACAGCAGTACCTAGATCAGTGTTTGATTGAGAGACTGGGAGCCAGTGTGTACACCATGGGGTTGAGGGGCCACGGTGGGAATCTGGGGGCTGTCTTAGAACTGCCTCCACACTCACTGTCTTTTTGTTGGGGGCACCAGGATTGCACTGGCTTTAGATATTTTCTGTGCTACTGAGATGTTCCTTGTGTGATTGGGAAAATAAAAATGAGTCAGAAGAGATTTGATCTTGGTTAGGGGAAGTAGAATGCATGGGAAATGCAGAGAGGCTCCCAAGAGGTTGACGCTGACAACCTGGCAAAGTTCTTTCCATGTCTGTGGCAACATCACTTTCCCCACTGCTGCCTGGCTTGCTGTACTGGGGATTGAAAGAATCTGTGTGGTGGTTCCATGGTTGCTTTTTAATGAATATTTTAATAAGAGTCTATTTTAAGCTTCATTGTTGCTTGTGGTTGATAAAATGCTCAATATATTTGAGACAATTAGATAATTAACAATCGTGGCACTGATGTTCTTTATGGGGTGCCAGGACAATTCATGTTTCGTTTGCTCTCAATGATACATCCAAAGAAACCCCCCATCCCAAGCCCCCAAACTGAGACTTGTTAATATGGAAAGCATCACATGCTCCTACCCGTTGTTTTCCCCAAGCTACGCCTAATCTCCCTTTCTGAGTTTTGGATCACAAGTTTGTAAAAGTCACTTTGTAAAGTTTTTAGTGAAATCTAGCAAGTGAAAACATCTAGTCAAACCAGGCTCCCTGGGGTCGGCAATTGGATGGTTGCAGCTCCACATTTTCAGCCAGTGTTGGGGGGAGAGGGCTGAACCCTGGGGAGGTGCTAAATGATTATCCCCCCTTTGCCTCCATGCCAAGCTCCTCTCTGCAGGAACCCTCAGCTCCCCTCCTTGATGGGAGGAAGCTGTGATTTCCTACTTCAACGTGAGACAAGCTGGGCTCCTGTGGGACAGAAGATACAAGCCCTGCCGCACGGTTTCCTCTGCTCCAGGGCTCCTGGCCTCAGCCACCCGATCGGAGCTCTGATGTCATCGGTACAATGAGCCCAGAGGCTGGAGGTCAGGCTCATCTTTTCAAGCAGGCCTCACTAATGTCATTAAGCTGCCTGGTTTTAATTTTCAACCACTTCCCAACTGTCTACTTAGGAGTGTTTAAAGCCAAACTCATTCATTCTTTCCACCATATACTGGTGATTGAAGCAGTTTCATGATGGTCTTGTGAGGAGGAGAAAGGAATACAGATCAGGAGGAACTGGAGAGTGATGAGAAAGTGGGATTCTCAGTTGGAAGAGAAACACGAGATAATAAACGTGTAATCGAAAACATCATCCTGTACAATCACCAGAGTGCGGGGCTTGCTGAATGGGGGGATCTAAATTTATCTCGTTGCTGAGAGTTCACTGTGAGAAGTAAAGTTTAGGGAAATCTGGGGGGCATTCCAGGATTTCTCAGCAACTTTATCTAACAGTTTGGTATGTGGGAAATAGAGCGTGGGGGTGATTTAAGGGGCTTCAGCCATCCCCTTGCCCCTACATAAATGTTCCAGCCCCATGACAGGCTGCTTGTATCTGAGCTGAGTGGTTGACCAGGACCTGTAGGACTTGTCTGGTCCTCTCTGAGAGAGAAAACAGACACGTTGCTGGACCGCCTCTAATGCAGGGTCTTGTCCTGTTGACAGACTTCATATTTCAGAGAACAGTGTGATGGCTCTGGAGTCAGTCATCACAGGCTCTTCCCTGCTTGTTTTATCCTTGAGATGCCCATGTAGAGGTCCCATAGGCATTGCACACATGTCTTCCCCGAGCCGACCTGAGCATCCCTGGAACCTCTCCCTTCTCAGTTGGTAGCTCCCCCTCCCCGCAGAACTCACCCTTGGAAGTGTTTGTGGGTCTCTCGTGTCCTCAGATCCAATGACAGGATGGCCTCTTCTGCCTCTCCTTCTGGCCAGGTCGCTTCTCCCAGCAGACAGCTGAGAGCGCCATCCCCAGTATCTGGCTATTGAAATATATATTTAAATTAATTAGCATAAAATACAATTAAATATTCAGTTCCTCAGTCACACTATGCACATTTTGAGGGCTCCATAGTCACATGTGGCTAGTGGTTACCTATAGTAGAATAAATGTTCTTGTCTCCCCAAATTCATATGTTGAAGTCCTCACCCACTGTGATGGTATTTGGAGGTTGGCCCTTTAGGAGGTGACTATGTTTAGATGAGGTCACGAAGGTGGGGCCCCCATGATGGGATCAGTGCTCTTGTGAGAAGAGAAAGAGAATTCCTCTTCAAGAAATTCAGAGTCGGGCTTCCCTGGTGGCGCAGTGATTGAGAGTCCGCCTGCCGATGCAGGGGACACGGGTTCGTGCCCCAGTCCAGGAAGATCCCACATGCTGCGGAGCGGCTGGGCCCGTGAGCCATGGCCACTGAGCCTGCGTGTCCGGAGCCTGTGCTCCGCAACGGGAGAGGCCACAACAGTGAGAGGCCTGCGTACTGCAAAAAAAAAAAAAAAGAAAGAAAAGAAAAGAAATTCAGAGTCTACTGGGGAAGGACAGATGGGTAAATGCCAGCTAATTAGTTCTGGTAGATGTTTGCATAGGTGCTGAGGACTTAGCATGGAAGCCCTGCCCTTGATGACTCTGAGCTTTTTCAAGCATGAACAGGAGCCATCAGGTAGGGTTGAGTGTGGAAATGTGGGGCTGACCCTACCGACTATCCTGAAAGTAAATATAAATATCTGAAGACCTTAGGAGGAGATGTAACACCCCAAGAGTGTGTTTGCTTGCCCTGCATCCTCTCCCCACTTCCTTATTCATTTCACTTAACAAGAAAGAACATGACACCTTTGTTTTTGGCGGGACTGACATATACAGATGGTCCCTGATTTACGATGGTTCTACATGCAATTTTTTTTTCACTTTAAGTTTTTATATTATATCAGAGTATAGGTGATTAACAATGTTGTGACAGCTTCAGGGGTACAGCAAAGTGATTCAGTATACATATATATGTATCTATTCTTGTTCAAATTATTTTCCCATTTAGGTTGTTACATAATATTGAGCAGAGTTCCCTCTGCTGCATAATAGGTCCTTGTTGATTATCCATTTTAAATATAGCAGCATGTACATGTCAATCCCAAACTCTCTAACTATCCCTCCCCACACTCTTCCCTCCTGGTAACCATAAATTCATTCTCTAAGTCTGTGAGTCTGTTTCTGTTTTGTAAATAAGTTCATTTGTATCATTTCTTTTGAGGGTGTGGAGAGAAGGGAACCCTCCTACACTGTTGGTGGGCATGTAAATTGGTACAGCTATTATGGAGAACAGTATGGAGTTTCCTTAAAAAAACTAAAAATAGAGCTACTGCATGATCCTGTAATCCCACTCCCAGACATATATCCAGAGAAAAACATGGTCTGAAAGGATACATGCACCCCAATGTTCATTGCAGCACTGTTTACAATAGCCAAGACATGGAAGCAACCTAAATGTCCATCGACAGAAGAATGGATAAAGAAGATGCGGTGCATATATACGATGGAATATTACTCAGCCATTAAAAAGAATGAAATAATGCCACTTGCAGCAACATGGATGGACCTAGAATTTGTCATACTGAGTGAAGTAAGTCAGACAGAGAAAGAAATATTGACTTATGATATTTTGACTTTATGATGGCACAAAATGTCTCTACATTCAGTAGAAACCGTACTTTGAATTTTGAACTTTGATCTCTTTCCGGACTAGTGACATGTATCACAATACTCTCTCATGATGCTGGGCAGCGGTCGCGAGCTCTAGCTCCCAGTCAGCCCCAAAATCATGAGGGTTGACAACTGATACCTTGACAACCATCCTGTGCCCACACGACTTTCAGCACAGTATTCAATCAATTATGTGAGACATTCAATACTTTATTATAAAATAGGTTTTGTGTTAGATGGTTTTTCCCAACAATCTTTAAATTTTATTTGTCTATTTATTTATTTATTTATTTTTGGTTGTGTTGGGTCTTCATTGCTGTGCACGGGCTTTCTCTAGTTTCGGCGAGCGGGGGCTACTCTTCGTTGTGGTGTGCAGGCTTCTCACTGTGGTGGCTTCTCTTGTTGCGGAGCATGGGCTCTAGGCAAGCGGGCTCCGTAGCTGTGACATGCAGGCTCAGTAGTTGTGGCTGTCAGCCTCTAGAGCACGAACTCAGTAGTTGTGGTGCATGGGCTTATTTGCCCCGCCGCACGTGGGATCTTCCAGGACCAGGGCTCAAACACGTGTCCCCTGCATTGGCAGGCAGATTCTTAACCACTGCACCACCAGGGAATCCCCCCAACTGTCTTTTAATGTAAGTGTCCTGTGCACGTTTAAGGCAGGCTGGGATAAGCCACATTTGGTAGCTTAGGTATATTAAATGCATTTTTGACATACTACATTTTCAATTTACCAGGGTTTACCAGGAGGTGACCCCATAGTAAGTTGAGGAGGATCTGTGTAGAGGTTTATCACAGTAGAAATGGGCGTTTGGGATAAGTCACTCTGCATAGAAGAAGCTGAACTAGCATTTGTGAAATGGAAGAAAGAGCAGAAGACTGTGTGAGGTGCTGTATGTCATGCGAATAAAAAGTCTCAGTGTAAGGCCATGAGGATGGTCAGAGTCCACACCTGCTACTGAGGGAGCTCCCTTGCGATGAGCCGTGGAACAGGTCCATGCACAAGTGCGGGTCCTCCGAGGACACAAGACATTACTTCCCTGCTGGGGAAGCTTGTTCAGCCTTCTCCCTGCACACCTGATGTCAGTGACTTTCTTGCCAGATATGCAGGGGTTTCAACTATCCCAAACCAACCATCTTCCTTCCTCTATGACTTTGCTTCCCAGAGTCCATGTTTCAGTTCCAGGTCAAAGTTTATGTAACTCTTTCGCATCCCGGTCTTCCTTTCCTCCACGGCACCTGGCAGGGTTCTTCCTGGAAGCAGGCATTTCACCTGGGAATGGGTGCCTTTTAAAATGGTACATGAAGGAAAGCCACCCAGTGCTCAGCTGAACTCTGGACTTGTTCTGGTTCCCCTGAACCCCATCCCATGGTGGTGAGTAGGAGAGAAATAAGACAGAGGACTTTAGATTTCCCAAGATGCTCTGGAAGTAACCGTATGGTAATTCTGTGTGGCTTTCCAGGGACCTCTGTGAGATGGGTGGCAAAGGAGAGGCAGCCATCTGAATGTACTTCTTGGGATTCTTGTACTTCTTGATGGAAGGAGGAAGGGGCATGACACAGCTCGGAGACTCTGAAGCTGCTTTACCCAGAGAACAAGCTCTGCATCCAAATCCCAGGCCACCTCTGCTGCTCACAAGGAAAAACGGGACAGTTGCAGTGCATTTACACAGATAAGAGGGCTTCTCCTCACCCAATCTGTGTGGACCATTTTTCATAGCCTTTTGGAGGCTGCAATGCTGCCACTCTATGTTGTGCTCGAGATGATACAGCCAGCTGGGCTTCATATGGAATAAATGTTGGCAGCGATACCAACTTTAAATTGATATTAATATCAGGGTTACTTTTTATAGTTTCCCTGGAGGTTTTAGCAACGATAGATTGAGGCAAGCTTCATGGTACCTGAACCCGAATCAAGCTTACATTTTTCGGACGCATATTTAATTTGGTTTTGGCACAGGGTTCCTGTTTTCTTGGGTTTTACATCATTTATGAGGTTGCATGGATACACTCTAACAAAACATCATCTATAATCAAATGAGGCTCACAGAAGAAAGAAATGCATGCCAATTCCGACTAATCTTTGCCTTTATGGGAATAGCTGTTTGCTATCAATGATTAGCCAAACATCTGTGTCAACACTTCCTGAGCTGGAGATAGACATTGTTAACCAGCACATTTACAGTGATATTTCTAACTCTGTAGAGGGTGAAAAGCTCATTACAAACAAATGTCTCAACTAAGCTCTTCTGAGTAAAATCTACTCTCCTAATTACTTATGATAATTAAAGACACAGATATTTGCATGGGTTGCATGCACATTTGTGTGTGTGTGTGTGTTGGGAAAATATATTTTGTCTCGTTTCACACTAAACTTTCTAAGAAAATGACCTCTAGTCACTCTCATAGGGTCTTTTTAGGGAGAAAGACATCTTCTTTTCCCCATTGAACAGAGGCATACGGTCTCAACTGTACCTATAATCCAGGCATCACTCAGCATTTTCTGGGTTGAAAGGAGGCCTATATGCTCTTTGAGGATGGTTTATGGGATTAAGAATGACAAAAATGTTCAATAATTGAATCCGTTGTAAAACATCTCCTACAAGGGTCAACATCTGTACTCCATTGTTCTGCACATACACGGCAGTTTTCAGTGTTTGCGGTGCGGAGCGTGTTTCTCCTGACGATCACAAACACACGGCTGCCAGACAAGCTACCCACTGAAGCTCATGTTTGGGGACTGCATGGGCCATGCCTGGGGGTGGGCGTGACTGCCTTTCTGCACGAGGCTTTGCCTTTTGCTGAAGCTGTGCTCTGCCGGTGATCTATTCTGTCCATGCACGACATCCATTACTGTCATCCGTCTGTGGCGTTGACACTGCAGGAAGGTATGGTCGGAGATCTGGACACATCAGCAGCTGGACAATTTTCTCAAATTTAGAAACAGTCATAGATGGAGCTGTTGAAAAGGCAGAACGCTGTTCCTGTCCTCGGACGCGCCTGATGCCTCTCCTCTCTGTTTTCCTGCCCTGGAGAACTCAACGCAAATGGGGCATTTCTAACCCATCTGAATCAACTGAAAGTACCCGTTGATGTCAGGATCAGCAACTGTCTGTTTTGTCAGCTGCATCCTCTGTGGGTATGTGCGGCTTTCCCAAGCCCTCAGAGGAGGCCAACACGAAAACTTTGAGTCATCGGATCAACTCTCTTTAAACCTAGACACAAATTCCTTGAGTTTAATAAAATGAAGTTTTAAATAAAATGAGTTTTTCTTCTTAAATGTCTGTCCCTATTGAACTTGGCATCTTCTTAAGACCCTGAACTGTGGTGTGAGAGAGAAAGGGATGGAAATAGAGCAGCCTGAGCTATTCCCGCCTCAGAGTCCAGTGGGTCCTTTGAATTAATAACACCAATCGGATGGAATCCAGTTTCAGATTTGACCTCAGTCTGGACAAGCAGTCTTTTTCTTTCCTTAAGTCTGCCTTTTCGCTTTGTAAAAGTTCACCTATGAGGCAAGTTATCATGCAGCAAAACCAGGGAAAATGCCTCGAATACATCTCGGTAGAATCTGTGTTAAGGCTTGCAAGGCTCTTTCCAAACCGTTCCTGCTTGCTTGGGAGAACAAACTGAGACTGAAGTCACCTTATTTCCAGCTGGTTTGCCATCAGCTTCCATCACCTCAGCGTGAGTGAGCTTTTAGCCTGGCCCTCTGCTGTTCATTACCAACCCTCAGGTTGTTCTTGTTTTTGCATATTTAACCAGGAAAACCAACTTTTACCTTTACTGAGAAACTGAAAACTGACAGGAGAGAGGACTGGTTTTTATTTCAAAGTCGGCAAATCTGGGGGCCAGTTGAGTAACCCCCGATCTCTTGTCTGGACAACTATCCACAACGTCACGGGGACCCTGAGTGCCGCATTCCTACCCTGGAATTCAAGTGCTAAGCAGAAACTCGATTCAGTGTCTCAAGGAAGCAGATGTGTGTATCAGCACCAAAATGACAAGTGGACAAACATGTAGCTGGAGAGAATGTTCGGACGCTCGAACAAGTGACAGTGAGATTGAAGTACTTAACTTCTCAATAATTTTATCATGCATCGCGTCGCGCCAATTGGTCACGCCTCCCCTCAGTTGAACTTGTGACTTCACTGGATGCTAGCTGGACTGTGTCCCAGGGCAGCAGCTCCCCTTTCGGTGTGTGGTAAGGACAGGGGTGACTAGGCTACAAGTCTAAGCACCCCCGTTGGCTCTAAGCATCCCCCACCCCTTTTCTTGGGTTCTCAAACGATTGGAGCCTTAGGCACCTACGTCCAGCGTCCCTTTGGAGGATAGACTTGTCCCTGCTTTGAAATTCCTTGCTTTTGAAAATTCTATTTAGTACTAACAGATTGATGGGCACAAAAAAAACACAATGTTCTTTCTTGTCAAACATGTGGGTTCATTCCAACTTGTAGCTGGAATTTAAATTACTCGCTTTTGAATGAACTGAGATGGTCCTGTCATTTCTAGACTTAAAGGAAATTTCCATTAAGGCTTGCTTTGCTATGATGGAAACATAAAATAAGAGCTTGTTCATTTGAGGGTCAAATAAGAATTCAGTTACTTTGGGAGACTGTATGTAAAACCTTGGGACTTTGGAGCAGCCTGGGGTAAGCTGACTCAGGGCAGGTGCCTGTCTTTTAGGGGGTGTGTTTGAGCTGATCACAGGGGAATGAAGGATTCAACAGGTGAAGTGGGTGAGATGGGCATCCCAGGCCAGGGAAGAGCCTTCATCATGTTTGTATCTGCTCTGCATTGACGCTGATGTTTGTCAGGATCCATACAGGAATCAACTGGGATCCTGGTCTTGTCCACCAGCCCCACGTGACACCATCCTCTATGTGCTGGAGTGATGTTCTGGTCCTGCATGTCCCCTGATTCCCCAGTGAGATTTAGCCGCTTCTCTCCTGGGGATCATCACCCTGGTGTCCCCAGAGCGAACAGAACTGACCTGCTGTCACCCATACGCCCGTGTGCAACATGTGCCCTGCTACCCTCTTCTCACCTGTCCCCATCTCTGTTCTTCTTCCAGGCTGGGCTGCGAAGCCTCCTCCTCCGTGTTTCCCCTGCACCTTCTACAGAGTGTAGCGCACAGTAAGAGCTCAGTAGACATCGACTAAGGGGATGGAAGGAATCCCCACCAGATGCCTACTCATTAAGCCTCAGGGAGTCACATGGTGGAGAGATGTGAGCCTGTGTACACTTATCTCCAGGGAAAACCTTGCCAAGGTGAGGACTCAACGGCTCACCAGTCCCTTCTTGCAAGTAACCAAGTATTTTAAAACTCACTTATTTTCCCAACAATTTCTTTTTATTAGGCTTTTTTTTCTGGGAATGAAATATGACTCACTTCTTCTGGACAAAAGCAGTCCATCCCTTCTTCTGCTGTTTTTTGCTCCTCCCAAGGGCACTGGCTTCTTTTCATTTTGTTTAGCTGTCATGTCTTCACTCCTCCCCGAGTACAGGACTGCTCACATCTGCTTATATGGCCTCTCCCTGAAATCTTTCTCTTTCTCTTTTATACAGTCCTCTGCCCCCGCCTCCCCTATCCACAAACACTCACATACCTTCCCACTCCACTCAGGCTCCCTCCACACTCCCCAGTTAGCACTCCCCCATTGCAGCTGGCCGGGACCGGCTCATAGTTTGGGAGATTAGGTCACTGTGGCTTGTCTATACAGCTGCGCTTCTGGCAGGGCCCCGGAACCACTAATCCCATCCCTCATGGTGGAACCGATAGTTTAGTCTCATATCCACTTTGCAGGCATGCTCACAGTCCCAGAAATGTGACACATTCATAATAAAGCCAAAACATGAGTCACCTAGACCTGTAACCTAGCATCCACTTCCAGTGTCTTCCTGCAAGTTCTATGACCGTGGTGGGAGCCCTGGACTCATTGAAAAGACCGTTCTAGCTGGTGGTGGGGGTGGCTGTGTTACGACCACCGTGGATGGCGATGGTGAAGTCGGGATGCGAGGTCAGCTGAGTGCAGTGAGGCTGTTCTAAGGATGACGAGGGCAGTGCCGGCCACTTCAGGGTAGGGGAGCCTGGCACGCTGCTTTATTTCTGGCCACACCTTGTTATGGCACTAGACACACCTAATTCGGAATTTGACGGGTGAAACAGGACCCAGAGATTGGGTCCAAACCAGAAAAATGTCCAAGGCATGCCGGAAGGGATTTGAGGATTAGGTAATAGGGAGGGGAAGGGGCTAGTCCAGGACTGGACTCTCTGTCTGTCTGTGGTCACCAGCAGTCATGGCTGGCCGAGGTCTATGTGGAGGCAAGGCCAGAGTGGTCAAAATAATAACTCAGCTTGAACACAGACCACACAGTCATGGGACGTTAGAGCAGAAACTGACTTTCAAGCTAGTCTAAGATTCACGAGGTTGAAAAGTTGCCTAAGGTCACAGAGCTGTGGGTCCTGTCTCCAAGTCCCCTTCCCTTCCAGTGGCCTTTTCCCAATTTTTTTTTTAATGTCACAGGGCAGACAGGTGAGTGTAAGGCAAGGGGTGTGCTGGCTGCTCCTCTAAGTGCTTCCCTGCTGCCACCCGTGAATCTCTGTCGGGGACATGACATGGTTTTGTGGTTGTTGGAAACTTTACATTCCAGCGTCTCTTAGAAGAAAAGAATAACTCATTTGCAGCACCTGAGCACAGTGAGCAGGAAATCAACCAACCATTACGGTGTCTGAGCAGGTGTGTGTGTGGGGATCTGCTTAGTGCTCCCAGGGCCGCCGCCTCTGCCTCCAGTCCGCCAGCTCAGAAGCTGCCCTCTTCTTTTCCGAGACCTTCTCCATGGCCTTCTTGATTAATCCAGGGATGGAAACCTGATCCTCTAGGAAACACTGAGTCTCTCCCCAGGGTTTTTGAACAGGAATTCCCCAATGTGGAAACTGAACCACAGGAGCCAAGGGCACTCCGGGTGTCTTGTTTCCTGCCCTTTGGAGGAAGGGTCTGGGCTCATGGTGGACCCTCTGAGAGAAGGAAAGACCAGGTCCTGAAACTAAGGAAGCCTGACACCATCTATATCTGGGGGTCAGTGCCCCCTGGGGTTCAGAAGCACCACTCTACTTCCAGAGGTTGGTTGTTCAACCTTTCCTTGGATTCTGTCGACCAATTTAATGGTGTTTGTTTATGCTCATTCAAGTCAAGTTTTCTGTTTCTTGTCACCAAAGGAGTCCTATTTAACTAGGAAACTTCAATTTAGACTCTAAGTACTTATTAAAGAAAACTCTCTTTGTAGCATCAAAGTAAACCAAGAAGAAGTCAACTATCTTGTTTTAGATATAAAAATGGCAGATCCCAGGGTTGGGACAGAGAAAGTAGAAGATGAACTTGGAACATCTTATTGTGTCAGAAAGTAAGAAAATGATAAAAAAAAAAACAAAAAAAGACAGGGTCTTGTCATGAGGACACAGATCACAGTTGCCACTGGAAGGACAGCAGCCACATCCGGGTCAATTTTTATTTCAGCATCATTGAGGATGGTAATGAACTTTTGCAAAAATTCCTGCCTCCTTGTTAACAATAAGTAGATACACAAAATAAGTGGGGGAGAAGAGCGGGCTCTTGCCTACTGTGGAATGCCTTGTTCAGCTGATAAAGTGGAGGGTGAGCTGGGTTGAAAAAGCTCCATTTGGCAACCATCGCTGTACAAAGTGGTTCAGGCAAGAATCATCGGTGAATGCTCAGTCTATTCGGGGGCAACAATAGATTTGGATGGGGAGCAGGATGTTGACATGTCTTAATGTGCCTCCCCACAGATTTCTTATTAGAAATTAGGGGAAAACTAGTAACTACAGAGTGGAGACATTGTATCACACAGTGACTGGACGATCAAAATCAGCAACGAGGGCAGACCACAGCCTGTGCTCTGGGTGTGATGCACGATGCATAGTATCCCTCACGCAGGGCAGGGACCAGCTCTAGATGAGCAAACACTGACAGACCCACACTGAGAATACAGGGCAGGATTCTGAACCGTTTCACGTGAAAGGGGATTAAAAGATGGGATAACCAGATGAAGGAAATGGTCCTAGACCAGCTCCTTTACTGCAGGGGGAAATGCCATAAAGGACAATACTGGGTCAGCTGTCAAAATTGAAATATAGATAGTGGGCTAGATGAAGCAATTGCACCAAGGTTAAATTCACTGCAGTTGATAATGGTACTACGGTTATGCAAAAGCAGACCCACTTCTAGGAGCAAAGTGCCATGACCCACACAAGCTATTCTCAAACGGTTCAGAAAACATTATATACACACACACACACATATAGACAGAGAGAGAACAAATGCAAAAGCAGATGGGGAGAAAGGAAATAATATGTGATGCTGAGGAAAGGGTATATGAGTGTTCTTGCTCGATTTTTTAAAACTTTTTCTCTAATTTCGAAAATATTTCCCAATAAAATGTTAAAAAACACAGCAAAAGTGGTGCAATCTATCCCTAAGGAAGAAAACCCAGACCTGCCTGGGCAGTGGGAGCTTTCTCAGTTTCGGGGTTTGCTGTTTGAATTCAGCAATGCGGTAGCAGGCCCGGCCTGAGGGCTTGCACTCTTGGGTCCCCTGTTTGGCGAATTTCTCTTTTCCAGGACTTTTGTTTCAATTAACCCACAGGTAGCAGAGGGTGAAAACAGCCCAGCTGCATGCCAACAGTAAGGCCTGGCTCTCCTGCAGCCTCAGAAAAACTGTAAATAAACCAAAACACAGGGGACATTATTTGATCTGGAAAAGAGTTACTTAAGTATTCCAGGATGTTGGAAGCAAAAGATACTTTAAATACCACAAGGCCTTCAAGAGTGATTTAGAGGATGTAATTCTGCTCAATATTAGCTGACATCAATTCACGGAAACCACAGCTAAGAACTAAAGCCCCAAGGGTAAGAGAAAGAATGAAAAAATCCAGTGACTTAGACCCCAAGATTTCAGTGATCCTCATTTTTAAGTGGACAATAATTGGATCAGCATATATCTGAAAATCCTTGAGCTCCTCGTGACTACATTAGCCACTCCTGCATGCGTAATTTTTCCCTCGTGGTAACATCTAGAGTTGGGGACTGTGTCATTGCCATGTGGCCAAGCTAAAGGGACAACTTCAGTGGTTCCTGAAGTGGGGTCCCTGGACCAGCAGCAGCACCACCCGGGAACCTGAGAAATGCAAATGATCAGGTCCCACTCAGACCTGCCAACTCAGAGCTCTGGGTGTGTTAACAAGCCCTTGGATGGTTCCGTGTCCACTACACTGTGACAGCAGCTGGGCTACATCTCATTTCCAGCTTTCATTTCCAATGGAATGTCAATTGCTCAAGGAGCCAGGTTTTAATCCAGTTCTATCACTCCCTGTAAACTTCGGGGGAGCCAGTCAAATGATTGTGCCTTGTTGTAAATGTAGGTACTTTGATCAGAAGATTTCTCATTTTCTATTTTCTTTTTCTTGTTATTTGTTTATTCAAAATCACATCAAACAGGACTTATCTAATTTGAAGAGGTTTGCTCAACCTTACTGCAAAATGACACGCAGGATCCATTCCTTTATGGATCCAGCAACAGACGAGGACTTGTGGGGCATGTCGGACTTCCCTCTGAAGGGCAGGGATTTCCTGCGGAAGGGCCCGGGTAAGGAGACTGGCACACATGTGCTCCCAGATTGCCTTGTCTGTCCCCCTGCTCACCGTCCGGGTTCTGGCAGGCACAGTGTCAGAGAGAGGGGGTGCCAGGCTCAGGCTGAGGCCATGTCCCCATTCAGAGTGGGGAAGTCCTCACACATTTCAGGGTGCACATGGGTGTTCAGGAGAGATGCCGCAGGCTCTGGCCTGAACCAGGGCACAGACACCACTGAGTGGAGGTCTGCAAACCGTGAGGGTCTGGAATGGGTGGGGGGCCCATCAGCCCTGAGCTCACAAGCACAGGGCTGTGCTTCCCTTTGTCAACGGCACCTTTCGGGAAGCTAGGGGCCACTGGAGCGTTGGGGATTAGGGTCCATCTCATCTTTGTCTTTGGCACCTGTGGGATTGTGGGTTCCACAGCCACCCATGCTGTAGTCCACTGTGGCCCATGTCGGAGGGCGAGGCTGCCTTCCTCACTGGACTGAAGGGAAAGGCATTGGGCCAAGGAGCTCCCCATCCTCTCTCCAGTGTACCCTGATCTCCCTGACCCTCTGCCCATGACACCTCTCCTGACTAATACAGGCTGTGATGGGAGTAGGAAGTTCTTTACCAACTCGGCCAAGAGGCAGGGCTCTCTCAGTGGGGTGGGAGGGGCTCAGGACCCCGCCTCATCCACCATCACACACTCATTTCTATGGAACTTGAATGCAGACCTCAGAGAAGGCTTCTCAAGGCCTGAGTAGCAAAGACCAAAGTCAAGGTCAGAAATTAGAAGCTGTGAGAGAAGAAGCTAGCGTTTGCCAGTGGGGAGAGGGGATGGGGGAGGGACAATACAGAGGTAGGGGATTAAGATGTACAGACTTCTATGCATAAAACAGAAGCAATATACTGTCCAGCACCGGGAGATGCAGCCATTATTTTGTAATGACTTTTTATTTATTTTAAAAAAGTATAGTTGGTTAACAATGTTGTGTTAGTTTCAGGTGTACAGCAAAGGGATCCAGTTATGCATATACATGTATCTATTCTTTTTCAAATTATTTTCCCATTTAGGTTATTATAGAGTATTGAGCAGAGTTCCCTGTGCTATACAGTAGGTCCTTGTTGGTTATCTATTTTAAATATAGCAGGGTGTACATGTCAATCCCAAACTCCCAATCTATCCCTCCACCCCACCCTTCCCCTGGTTACCATAAATTCATTCTCTAAGTCTGTGAGTCTGTTTCTGTTTTGTAAATAAGTTCATTTGTACCATTTTTTTTAAGATTCCACATATAAGCGATATCATATGATATTTGTCTTTCTCTGTCTGGCTCACTTCACTTAGTATGATAACATCCAGGTCCATCCATATGGCTGCAGATGGCATTGTTTCATTCTTTTTAAGGGCTGAGTAATATTCCATCGTATATATGTACCACATCTTCTTTATCAATAATTTTAAATGGAGTATAGTCTATAAAAATATTGAATTGCTATATTGTACACCTAAAACTAATATAATATTGTAAATCAACTATATTTCAATTAAAAAATATTAACTAAAAGAAATTAGAAGCTGTGGAACTCTCTACTCCCTTGGCAGGAGATGAAGTCGCAGTCACTCCTTATAAAATGTGTTCTTTCCTCTCGTTGTCACCGTTTAGCTTCTTCCATCCTAAACTTATGTGGTGCTCTTTCCATGGCCTCTGAATAAGAGTGATATAAGGAGAAGTGTTCCTCAGCAGGGAAGGACCAGCCCAGGGTGGTTCTGGAGAGGAGAGCAGGTGGGCATGTGGTTAGAATCCTCCTCTCCGGGGAAAAGCATGGCCAGTTGTCTGATAACTGCAAAAGATGCTCTGAAGAAGTAGAAGAAAATGTGAAATTTTTCTTGAACTAGAGTTAACCTCCAGCTATAATCCATTTCTCACCACTAACATGCTTAGTGATGGAAAAATATGTATATTCGTAAAAGAAGAAGCAGCAGGGAAATGAATTATGGGGTTAAGAAAAGAGGATTCTTGGACCTAACTTGTTCTGAAATAAGTGAGCTTGGAAGGCCCTTGTGTGTACGTGTGAGTGTGTATGTGTATATATGTGTGTATATGTGTATGTGCATGTGTGAGTGTGTATATGTGCACGGTGTATGTGTGTATGTGCTCATGTGTA
>NW_021703768.1:5123274-5199588 GCF_005190385.1 Monodon monoceros | reverse complement strand
GTGTGTATGTGCTCATGTGTATTCAGTGTGTACGAGCATGTGTGTGTGTATGTGTGTGTGACTGTGAGTGTGTGCATTTGCAGTGAGTGTGTGTGTGTGCACTCTCCTTGTAACCTTCAATCAACAACAGAGTCCCAGTGGTCACTCAAAAGTGGCAGGAAAGAGAAGGAGAGAGGGGGAAGGAGGAGGGGAAAGAGAGAGATGGCAGGACCCAGGTCTCGGGCATGGTGCGGATGGCTCAGCAGGCCCGGCTGCCAGAGCAGCTGGACACAGGCTGGGACACTGGCCAGGGAGGACGATGGCAAAGCATTTGCCTGTCTCTGTACTTTATTTCATTCTTTTTGTAGAGAACTAATACCTTAGTTTGACAGGTATGGTCAGGGAAGAAAGAAACATTTACTTAGGCTTGTGGGGAGGACATTGGAGACTTGGAGGTGGCTGAGACCCTAAATTCTAAACCCAGCCTTGCCAGCAGTGCACCTAGGATTATGACTTCACCTCCGTGAGCCTATTTCTTTATCAGCCAATGAGGATATTAATATGACTATTCTACACATAATATATGTGTATTATAATATATGTAAAATACATATATAATACATGTAATATACATATAATACACATATATTATATATAATAATCTTATTACTATCTTCATTGACTGATAAAGGAATAGGCTCAGGGAGATGAAGTCATATATATATGATGTGAAAAATCGTTTCTTCACTCACAAGACCCCCTTGCAGAGAGAACGTTCTAAGCACACATACTCACACGTACACACACAAGGGCCTTCCAAGCTCACTTATTTCAGGACAAGTTAGGTCCAAGAATCCTCTTTTCTTAGCCCCATCATTCATTCCCCTGCTGTTTCTTCTTTTACGAATATACATATTTTTCCATCAGTAAGCATTTTAGTGGTGAGTATTGGATTATAGCTGGAGGTTAACTCTAGTTCAAGAAAAATTTCACATTTTCTTCTACTTCTTCAGAGCACCTTTTGCAGGTTATCAGACAACTGGCCATGCTTTTCCCAGAGAGCAGGATTCTAACCACATGCCCACCTGCTCTCCTCTCCAGAACCACCCTGGGCTGGTCCTTCCCTGCTGAGGAACACTTCTCCTTATATCACTCTTATTCAGAGGCCATGAAAAGAGCACCACATAAATTTAGGATGGAAGAAGCTAAACGGTGACAACGAGAGGTAAGAACACATTTTATAAGGAGTGACTGCGACTTCATCTCCTGCCAAGGGAGTAGAGAGTTCCACAGCTTCTAATTTCTTTTAGTTAATATTTTTTTAATTGAAGTATAGTTGATTTACAATATTATATTAGTTTTAGGTGTACAATATAGCAATTCAATATTTTTATAGGCTATACTCCATTTAAAGTTATTGATAAAGAAGATGTGGTACATATATACGATGGAATTCGCTACTTCTTTCCTGTCCTTTCTGATCTGAATAAAAGCCAAGCACCGTGTTTATGTCCAGATTTGAGTTGAGTTAAAAATAAAACTAGTTATTATACAATTTAGAGCAGGCTCATACACTAAAATAAAACAGTGAATGTACTGAATGCCACTGAATTCCACGCTTGAAAGTAATATGGTGAATGTTATGTTATGTGAATTTTACCAAAATAAAAGCTACATAAATAACATGAAATAAACCGGAAGCAGTAGCCCTCAGCTGATCCCCTCGGCCGCCCCAGGCTCCTCACTCTTTGGGAGATGAACCCCCCAACGTTAGAGGGGGTGTCGGAAACTTCCCACAAGCTCCCGCCTAATTCTCTCAGGGACCCTCCACTCTTGCCTGAACAAGAATTTTCCCTTTAAGCTGACTCTGGTCTACAGAATATTCTCTGATTTCTGAAAACTAATTTCTACATCTTTTTTTTCAAGTCATTCCCTCCGCCTGGACCCACGCCAGAGGAGGAAGGCCCTAGGGCCAGTCTCACCCCAGGATGGAGGGACTGAAACCCTAAGTCACCCCGTGGGGAGGGCAGGATCTGCATTGGGCAGACTGGCAGCGTGAGTGTGCCCAGGGCTCAGGCCAGGTGGCCTTTGGTGAGTCAAGGGTCCCCAGACTCACCTCTGACTCTGGGGCCAAAACCAGAGGTTTAGGGATAAGAGGAATGAAGAACTGACCCTCTGAGTGACTATAGCAGGAAAGTTTAAAGACTGAATGAGAAACTGAGAAAAATTAGAGGTGCACACTTACGTCAATTCAAGCTGAAAGAGACCCCAGAGAATCAACAATCCCAAACCCCTTGTTTTCCTCATTGAGCAATGGAGGCCTTGTTCCTGGTGTCAAAGAGAGATGTTAAGCAGAATGTGATTAAAATCCCAGTCTCAACTCTGTAATGGAGCCCGCTTGTCACCCACCCACGCTACCGTGGGAAACAGAGAACTCCTCAGGCAGAAGTTAATGAGAATATAGAAAAGACCTGCAAGAAAATGTGACTATTTAGAGGCACTATTCAGTAGTACTCTCCTAAAATATAACGTGTTGGATAAAACAGTTTTGTTTGCAGTGTGCAAAACCCTGCCTCAAAAAGGGGGAAATAGTTTTATGCGGCAAAAGAGTTGCAAAGCCTTAGTTTTCTCCAAGAACAAAGCAGGTATTGAATCTGTGAACCCATTTTGCAAATGAAACTTTTCAATAAGCTAGCGAACGTTAATTTATTATAAATTATTATTATAATTATAAATAAGCATAAAAGTACATAAATAATAATTATTATACATTTAATATTATAAGTCCCAGAAAGGACTGAAAACTGGGAAAAATAAAGCCAAAAACAACGTTTCTGTGTCTAGATTCCAGTAACTAGAGCTTCAAGCCCTTCATGCAGTTCTATTTGTAAACATCTTTAAATAAATCACTTGCCTTGTACGCAGAGTGAATGTAAATTATACATTCTTTTCAGGTAAAACCTAACTAGTCTCAATATTACCTTTACATAAAGGGAGTTATAATACAGTGGTCATTTTCACAGAAGTAGAGAACAAACATATGGACACCAAGGGGGGAAAGCAGCGGGGGTGGTGGTGGTGGGATGAATTGGGAGATTGGGATTGACATATATACACTAATATGTATAAAATGGATAACTAATAAGAACCTGCTGTATAAAAAATAAATAAAATAAAATTCAAAGATTAAGAAAATAAAGTGGGAGGCTTCCGGGAAGATGGCAGAAGAGTAAGACGCGGAGATCAACTTCCTCCCCACAGATACACCAGAAATACATCTACACGTGGAACAACTCCTACAGAACACTGGCAGAAGACCTCAGACCTCCCAAAAGGCAAGAAACCCCCCATGTACCTGGGTAGGGCAAAAGAAAAAAGAAAAAACAGAGACAAAAGGATAGGGACGGGACCTGCACCAGTGGGAGGGAGCTGTGAAGGAGGAAAGGTTTCCACACAGTAGGAAGCCCCTTCGTGGGCGGAGATTGTGGGTTTCGGAGGGGGAAGGCTTCGGAGCCCCGGAGGAGAGCGCAGCAACAGAGGGGCGGAGGGCAAAGCAGAGAGATTCCCGCGCAGATCGGTGCCGACCGGCATTGACCAGCCCGAGAGGCTTGTGTGCTCACCCGCTGGGGCAGGCGGGGCTGGGAGCTGAGGCTCGGGCTTCAGTCGGAGCGCAGGGAAGGGACTGGGGTTGGCGGCATGAACACAGCCTGCAGGGGGTTAGTGCACCACGGCTAGCTGGGAGGGAGTCCGGGGAAAAGTCTGCACCTGCAGAAGAGGCAAGAGACTTTTTCTTCCCTCTTTGTTTCCTGGTGCGAGAGGAGAGGGGATTAAGAGCGCTGCTTAAAGGAGCTCCAGAGACGGGCGCGAGCCTCCGCTATCAGCGCGGAGCCCAGAGACGGGCGGGAGACGCTAAGGCTGCTGCTGCCACCACCAAGGGGCCTGTGTGGGAGCACAGGTCACTATCCACACCCCCCTTCCGGGGAGCCTGTGCAGGCCGCCACTGCCAGGGTCCCGGGATCCAGGGACAACTCCCCCGGGAGAACGCACGGCGCGCCTCAGGCTGGTGCAATGTCATGCTGGCCTCTGCCGCTGCAGGCTCACCCCGCACGCCGTGCCCCTCCCTCCCCCCACCCCCGGCCTGAGTGAGTCAGAGCCCCCGAAGGAGCGGCTCCTTTAACCCCGTCCAGTATGAGCGAAGAACAGACGCCCTCCTGCGACCTTCACGCAGAGGCGGGGCCATATCTAAAGCTGAGCCCCTGGGAGCTGTGAGAACAAAGAAGAGAAAGGGAAATCTCTCCCAGCAGCCTCAGAAGCAGTGGATTAAAGCTCCACAATCAATTTGATGTTCCCTGCATCTGTGGAATACACGAATAGACAATGAATCATCCCAGATTGAGGAGGTGGACTTTGAGAGCAAGATTTCTTATTTTTTCCCCTTTTCCTCTTTTTGTGAGTGTGTATGTATATGCTTCTCTGTGAGATTTTGTCTGTATAGCTTTGCTTCCACCATTTGTCCTAGGGTTCTATCCTTCAGTTCTTTTTTTTTTTCTTAATATATATATTTTTTATTTTAATAAGTTTAATATATTTTATCTTACTTTATTTTATTTTACTTTATCTTCTTTCTTTCTTTCTTTCTTTTTTCCTTCCTTCCCTCCTTCCTTCCTTCCTCCCTCCCTCCCTCCCTTCTTTCTTTCTTTCTTTCTTTTTCTTTCTTCTTCTACTAATTCTTTCTTTCTACTTTTTCCCCTTTTATTCTGAGCCGTGTGGATGAAAGGCTCTTGGTGCTGCAGCCAGAAGTCAGTGCTGTGCCTCTGAGGTGGGAGAGCCAAATTCAGGACACTGGTCCACAAGACACCACCCAGCTCCACATAATATCAAATGGTGAAAATCTCCCAGAGATCTCCGTCTCAACACCAGCACCCAGCTTCACTCAACGACCAGCAAGCTACAGTGCTGGACACCCTATGCCAAACAACTAGCAAGACAGGAACACAAACACACCCATTAGCAGAGAAGCTGCCTAAAATCATAATAAGTCCACAGACACCCCAAAACACACCACCAGACGTAGACCTGCCCACCAGAAAGACAAGATCCAGCCTCATCCACCAGAACACAGGCACTAGTTCCCTCTACCAGGAAGCCTACACAACCGACTGAACCAATCTTAGCCACTGGGGACAGACACAAAAAAACATACGAAATACGAACCTGCAGCCTGCAAAAAGGAGACCCCAAACACAGTAAGATAAGCAAAATGAGAAGACAGAAAAACACACAGCAGATGAAGGAGTACGAGAAAAACCCACCAGACCTAACAAATGAAGAGGAAATAGGTAGTCTACCTGAAAAAGAATTCAGAATAATGATATTAAAGATGATCCAAAATCTTGGAAATAGAATGGACAAAATGCAAGAAACATTTAACAAGGACCTAGAAGAACTAAAGATGAAACAAACAATGATGAACAACACAATAAATGAAATTAAAAATACTCTAGATGGGATCAATAGCAGTATAACTGAGGCAGAAGAACGGATAAGTGACCTGGAAGATAAAATAGTGGAAATAACTTCTGCAGAGCAGAATAAAGAAAAAAAGAATGAAAAAAACTGAGGACAGTCTCAGAGACCTCTGGGACAATATTAAACACACCAACATTTTAATTATAGGGGTTCCAGAAGAAGAAGAGAAAAAGAAAAAGAAAGAGAAAAAGAAAGAGATTATAGTTGAAAATTTCCCTAATATGGGAAAGGAAATAGTTAATCAATTCCAGGAAGCACAGAGAGTCCCATACAGGACAAATCCAAGGAGAAATATGCCAAGACACATATTAATCAAACTGTCAAAAATTAAATACAAAGGAAATATATTAAAAGCAGCAAGGGAAAAACAACAAATAACACACAAGGGAATCCTCATAAGGTTAACAGCTGATCTTTCAGCAGAAACTGCAAGCCAGAAGGGACTGGCAGGACATATTTAAAGTGATGAAGGAGAAAAACTTGCAACCAAGATTACTCTACCCAGCAAGGATCTCATTCAGATTTGATGGAGAAATTAAAAACTTTACAGACAAGCAAAAGCTGAGAGGGTTCAGCACCACCAAACCAGCTTTACAACAAATGCTAAAGGAACTTCTCTAGACAAGAAACACAAGAGAAGGAAAAGACCTACAATAACGAACACAAAACAATTAAGAAAATGGGAATAGGAACATACATATCGATAATTACCTTAAATGTAAATGGACTAAATGCTCTCATCAAAAGACACAGATTTGCTGAATGGATACAAAAACAAGACTGATATATTTGCTGCCTAAAAGAGACCCACTTCAGACCTAGAGACACATACAGACTGAAAGTGAGGGAACGGAAAAAGATATTCCATGCAAATGGAAACCAAAAGAAAGCTGGAGTAGCAATTCTCATATCAGACAATACAGACTTTAAAATAAAGACTATTAGAAGAGACAAATAAGGCCACTACATAATGATCAAGGGATCAATCCAAGAAGAAGATATAACAATTGTAAATATTTATGCACCCAACATAGGAGTACCTCAATACATAAGGCAAATACTAACAGCCATAAAAGGGGAAATCGACAGTAACACATTCATAGTAGGGTACTTTAACACCCCACTTTCACGAATGGACAGATCATCCAAAATGAAAATAAATAAGGAAACACAATCTTTGAATGATGCATTAAACAAGATGGACTTAATTGATATTTATAGGACATTGCATCCAAAAAACAACAGAATACACATTTTTCTCAAGTGCTCATGAAGCGTTCTCCAGAATAGATCATATCTTGGGTCACAAGTCAAGCCTTGGTAAATTTAAGAAAATTGAAATTGTTTCAAGTATCTTTTACGACCACAACGCTATGAGACTAGATATCAATTACAGGAAAAGATCTGTAAAAAATACAAACACATGGAGGCTAAACAATACACTACTTAATAACAAAGTGATCACTGAAGAAACCAAAGGGGAAATCAAAAAATACCTAGAAACAAATGACAATGGAGACACGACGACCCAAAATCTATGGGATGCAGCAAAAGCAGTTCTAAGAGAGAAGTTTATAGCAATAAAATCCTACCTTAAGAAACAGGAAACATCTCGAATAAACAACCTAACCTTGCACCTAAAGCAATTAGAGAAAGAAGAACAAAAAAATCTCAACGTTAGCAGAAGGAAAGAAATCATAAATATCAGATCAGAAATAAATGAAAAAGAAATGGAAGAAACAATAGCAAAGATCACTAAAACTAAAAGCTGGTTCTTTGAGAAGATAAACAACATTGATAAACCATTAGCCAGACTCATCAAGAAAAAAAGGGAGAAGACTCAAATCAATAGAATTAGAAATGAAAAAGGAGAAGTAACAACTGACACTGCAGAAATACAAAGGATCATGAGAGATTACTGCAAGCAACTATTTGCCAATTAAATGGGCAACCTGGAAGAAATGGACAAATTCTTAGAAATGCACAAACTGCCAAGACTGAATCAGGAAGAAATAGAAAATATGAACAGACCAATCACAAGCACTGAAATTGAAACTGTGATTAAAAATCTTCCAACAAACAGAAGCCCAGGACCAGATGGATTCACAGGCGAATTCTATCAAACATTTAGAGAAGAGCTAACACCTATCCTTCTCAAACTCTTCCAAAATATACCAGAGGGAGGAACACTCCCAAGCTCATTCTATGAGGCCACCATCACCTTGATACCAAAACCAGAAAAGGATGTCACAAAGAAAGAAAACTACAGGCCAATATCACTGATGAACATAGATGCAAAAATCCTCAGCAAAATACTAGCAAACAGAATCCAACAGCACATTAAAAGGATCATGCACCATGATCAAGTGGGGTTTATTCCAGGAATGCAAGGATTCTTCAATTATGCAAAACAATTGATGTGATAAGCCATATTAACATATTGAAGGAGAAAAAACATAAGATCATCTCAATAGATGCAGAGAAAGCTTTCGACAAAATTCAACACCCATTTATGATAAAAAAAAAAAAACTCTCAGAAAGTAGGCATAGAGGGCAGTTTCCTCAACATGATAAAGGCCATATATGACAAACCCACAGCCAACATCATCCTCAATGTTGAAAAACTGAAAGCATTTCCACTAAGATCAGGAACAAGACAAGGTTGCCCACTCTCACCACTCTTATTCAACATAGTTTTGGAAGTTTTAGCCACAACAATCAGAGAAGAAAAGGAAGTAAAAGGAATACAAATTAGAAAAGCAGAAGTAAAGCTGTCACTGTTTGCAGTTGACATGATGCTATACAGAGAATCCTAAAGATGCTACCAGAAAACTACTAGAGCTAATCAATGATTTTGGTAAAGTAGCAGGATACAAAATTAATGCACAGAAATCTCTGGCATTCCTATACACTAATGATGAAAATTCTGAAAGTGAAATCAAGAAAACACTCCCATTTACCATTGCAACAAAAACAATATAATATCTAGGAATAAACCTACCTAAGGAGACAAAAGATGTGTATGCAGAAAATTATGACACTGATGAAAGAAATTAAAGATGATACAAATAGATGGAGAGATATACCATGTTCTTGGATTGGAAGAATCAGCATTTTGAAAATGACTATACTACCCAAAGCAATCTACAGATTCAATGCAATCCCTATCAAACTACCACTGGTATTTTTCACAGAACTAGAACAAAAATTTCACAATTTGTATGGAAACACAAAAGACCCCAAATAGCAAAAGCACGAAAAACAGAGCTGGAGGAATCAGGATCCCTGACTTCAGACTATACTACAAAGCTACAGTAATCAAGACAGTATGGTACTGGCACAAAAATAGAAATATAGATCAATGGAACAGGATAGAAAGCCCAGAGAGAAACCCACGCACATATGGTCACCTTATCTTTGATAAAGGAGGCAGGAATGTACAGTGGAGAAAGAACAGCCTCTTCAATAAGTGGTGCTGGGAAAACTGGACAGGTACATGTCAAAGTATGAGATTAGATCACTCCCTAACACCATACACAAAAATAAGCTCAAAATAGATTAAGGACCTAAATGTAAGTCCAGAAGCTATCAAACTCTTAGAGGAAAACATAGGCAGAACACTCTATGTGATAAATCACAGCAAGATCCTTTTTGACCCACCTCCTAGAGAAATGGAAATAAAAACAAAAGTAAACAAATGGGACCTAATGAAACTTAAAAGCTTTTGCACAGCAAAGGAAACCGTAAACAAAACCAAAAGACACCCCTCAGAATGGGAGAAAATGTTTGCAAATGAAGCAACTGACAAAGGATTAATCTCCAAAATTTAGAAGCAGCTCATGCAGCTTAATAACAAAAAAACAAACAACCCAATCCAAAAATGGGCAGAAGACCTAAATAGACATTTCTCCAAAGAAGATATACAGACTGCCAACAAACACATGAAAGAATGCTCAATTTCATTTATCCAAATCCAAACTACAATGAGATATCTTCTCACACCAGTCAGAATGGCCATCATCAAAAAATCTATAAACAATAAATGCTGGAGAGGGTGTGGAGAAAAGGGAACCCTCTTGCACTGCTGGTGGGAATGTAAATTGATACAGCCACTGTGGAGAACAGTATGGAGGTTCCTTAAAAAAATACAAATAGAACTACCATATGACCCAGTAATCCCACTACTGGGCATATACCCTGAGAAAACCATAATTCAAAAAGGGTAATGTACCAAAATGTTCATTGCAGCTCTATTTACAATAGACAGGACATGGAAGCAACCTAAGTGTCCATCAACAAATGAATGGATAAAGAAGACATGGCACATATATACAATGCAGTATCATTCAGCCATAAAAAGAAACGAAATTGAGCTATTTGTAATGAGGTGGATAGACCTAGAGTCTGTCATACAGAGTGAAGTAAGTCAGAAAGAGAAAGACAAATGCCGTATGCTAACACGTATATATGGAATTTAAGAAAAAAAATGTCATGAAGAACCTAGAGGTAAGACAGTAATAAAGACTCAGACCTACTAGAGAATGGACTTGAGGATATAGGGAGGGGGAAGAGTAAGCTGTGACAAAGCGAGAGAGAGGCATGGACATATATACACTACCAAACGTAAGGTAGATAGCTAGTGGGAAGCAGCCGCATAGCGCAGGGAGATCAGCTCGGTGCTTTGTGACCGCCTGGAGGGGTGGGATAGGGAGGGTGGGAGGGAGGGAGACGCAAGAGGGAAGAGATATGGGAACATATGCATATGTATAACTGATTCACTTTGTTTTAAAGCAGAAACTAACACACCATTGTAAAGCAATTATACTCCAATAAAGATGTAAAAAATAAATAAAGTGGTCATTTTAATCTTTTTTTTTTTTTAATTTAAGGCGATTTAAATATTTTTTTTCTTTTACTACTGAAAGCAACCATCATCTGAGACCGTTACATAAAACAATGTACAGAACAGAACCAACCCCAAAACACCAAAACAAAGGCAGTTCCCCATTCAGTTGGGATGTGTTATTCATCATTTTTTATTACGACGTCAGGGACAAAGTCAGTGGCTTCACATATGTGTAGCTCCTTTGATGAATCTCTCTTTGAGTTCAAATTCATAAATGAATCCCCTCTTGATGGCGGCCCTTTCATTACCAGGAGCCCTGGAATCTGGGTCTGTCCATGACAGATGTGATGAGAGCAGGACCGGACAGGTGTTAAGACCCCGCCCTCCCCGCTAACGCCCTTCGTCACCTGCTTTCACATCTCAGCCTTGGGATATCTGCCCACGTCTGCCACCATTTTCCAGGTGAACATTCCTGACATAGACATTTATCCTACCTCTTCCAGACAGATGAAGAGAAATTAAGATTTATGGGACTGCACCTTTTGTTATCCAGCCAGCTCTGTTTGCCAAACCTGTCTGGTGTCTCTGGAGATGATTTTGTCTCCTCATAGATGGAAAGAGCCTTGTGTATTCAAAGTTCACAGAGGATAGCACCTTCTAACAAACACCTCATATTTCTTTGGGTTAGATTAGAAAAAAAAAGCCTTTCACTTCTTGTCTTGTTATTGCATTAACTTTCTGCATTTCAATTTCAGAATCTGCTCAAATACTTATCCTTTATTTAGGCAAAACTGCAGGAACTATTCATTTAATGAAGTAGTGCTTTAAACTTCTAAATCTAGACATTATGCTTTCTAGAGACCTCATACAGAGATGTTGGGCAAGGGGTGGTGGTTGTCTGACAATTCTTCATTCCATTGGTAATTTTCCATCAAATACAACAGCTGTCCTGAGCCTGACTCTTAAAAGCCCGTAGCATCACACACGGGAAGACTCACCAGACCTCTCTTCTCTTCATGTTCTGCAGAATGAGATGCAGCCCCGGAGAAGGCATGCTTTCAGCAAGGCATGCTCATGAATACAGGATTCATTCAGCAAGAATACATGAAATTTAGAGATTTACAGTTCTTAGTGAAATTATATCAGCCAACTATAAAATACCAAATTGCAGCAAAACCGGCCAGATTGTTTCTGCTGCCTGCAATTAAACAGGTGCACTTAAAACACTCCCACACCCTGAGCCCCACCCTCTGCCTTCCATCCGTAACCATCTATCTCCTCCAAGGTGGTTCACAGCCCATGCGTACCCTGCACACCTCAGCCTTCTACTGCTGATCTGAGTTTGTGGCTGCTCCCTTTACGAAGCCAGGTCCCTCTCTGTCCCCCAGTGGATGTGCCTTGGGGAGGGAGAACAGGGCCATCCCTAAAGTGGGGCCCTTCCCAGCCCTTCCTTTGCCCTCCTTTCCTCTTGCTTTGCTTTCTCTGTCCACTTCTTTTTGCCACAGATATCCACAAATAGGTCCCTCTCCCAGGCCCAGAGTGTGTCCTTGGAGGCCTGAACCTCTGCCTCCTTCCACACCATCCAAAGCATGATTGTCCCACATCCCTTTGCTTTAGGACATTGCTCTTTCCCAAAGAATCCACTAAAGGAATCCACTGTAAGGTTATAACTTAGAGGATGATAGGGGCAGATCCAGGTTTTGGGGGGCCTCAAGCTTTACAACTGCAGGGGCCCTCTGTAGGAAGAAATAATACAAAATTAGGTATGATAGTGGCATTCATTTAGAATGAGTAAAGAAAGCCAAGCAAAAGACTGGGGAGCCTTGGTGGTTCAGATCAGTTTCTTCCAAGACCTGGTGGAGGGATTTATCAGAAAGGTTTCCTTGGTACAGGTCCCTGATGGCAGGCTGCTCCCTTCCCTGCCCAGAGTAGCCTAGGGTTACAATTCGGACTCGGAGAGCAAAGCTTTACCAGCCTCACTGGAAATCTTTCTCTGGCAGCAAACAATGAAGCCTGCTGGGTTGACCAGAAGTACCTGATTTTGAATTGTGGCTCCATCTTCTACTTGATCACTGAGTGGCTTGGACAAGGTTTTTCCACTTTAGTCTTTCTGCATCTGTAAACTGGAGAGAGTACCACATACTCCTAAGTTTGTGTTGAGACCATGGATGCAATTACTTGGTCACACTTGGCACTAAACACTTAATAAATGGTTGACTGTTAGGAACATGTTTGACTATACAAACATTTAGACAGGTGTCTCCTGGCACAAAACTGTGGCATTTCCAAAGTTTTTCTATGGAGTCTCCTCAAAAGCCAATCTTACTTAAAAATGATAAAAAGAAAGCAACGATGGAAACAACAACAAGAAGACCTTTCAGGTCAAAATCTACTAATGGTTCTTGAAAATAATTTCAGCAGTAAAAAAGCCACAGCATACCAGAAAACCCTCCTTTGTATGAACACTGTGGGTGTGTCTCTGACATTTTACAGGAGTGAGGTGTCGGGAGATGGTGCACCCGTCCTGGGCTTGCTGAAGTGGGAGCCCTCTTGTCAGAACCTCGTAGTCTACTCTCTTCCCAGCCTCTCTGCTTTCTTCAGTGATTTCTGTTACTTAGAACAAAAGATTGAAATCCATTCCAGGAGAAGCATGTGGTGTATGAGGGCATGAGTGGTGATGTTTGCATATGGGTTTATTTCAGGTTTTGGTTCTGAAGTGTTAGAGTGGGATTGCTGGTTAACCCCAGGCCTTGGCAAGCTCTCAGCCAGGCAGGGCATAAGGGCCTGACGAAAGCCAGTAGAGACACACTTTGGGAGTGTTTGCTGCCTTATCAAATCCAAAACCCAGGGTACTGGATCCATATACCAAACCAAAGAGGTAGGAGAAGAGTAGAAGAGAAAGGAGAGGGCCGGCTCTAATCAGCCGTCCAGAGTGGGCTCACAGCCTGGACAGTCTGTCGGTTACAGTTTACAACCTGATCTTTGTTCTCCTCTGTCAAGACCAGAATAGTTTCTCCCAGTGAATTCTGTGTGTAGGAAATGTATGGAAGGGTACTTCCATAGACTGAATGCTTATGTCCCCTCAAAATTCACATACTGAAGTCCTAAACCCGAATGTGATGGTATTAGAGCCTTTGGGAGGTGATTAGGTCGTGAGGGTGGAGCCTTCATGATGGGATTAGTGCTCTTGTAAAAGAGACCCCAGTGGAGATTCCTTAAAAAACTAAAAATAGACCTACCATATGATCCAGCAATCCCACTCCTGGGCAGATATCCAGAAAAGACAAAAAATCTAATTTGAAAAAATACATGCACCCCAGTGTTCATAGCAGCACTATTCACAATAGCCAAGACATGGAAGCAACCTAAGTGCCCATCAAGAGAAGGATGGATAAAGAAGTTGGGATATACACAATGGAATATTACTTAGTCATAAAAAATAAAATAATGCCATTTTCAGCAACATGGATGTACCTAGGATTATCCTACAAAGTGAAGTAAGTCAGACAGAGAAAGACAAATATCATATGATATCACTTATATGTGGAATCTAAAAAAGGGTACAAATGAACTTATTTACAAAACAGAAACATACTCACAGACATAGAAAATAAACCTATGGTTACCAAAGGGGAAAGGGGGGGAGGAATACATTAGGAATTTGGGATTAACAGATATACACTACTATATGTAAAATAGATAAACAACAAGGACCTACTGTACAGCACAGGGAACTATAGTCAATATCTTGTAATAACCTATAATGGAATAATAATAATATATATATTAATATATATAATAAAGAATAATAATATATATATGTAACTGAGTCACTTTTCTGTACACCTGAAACATTGTAGATCAACTATACTTCAAAAAATAAATAAATAAAATAAACTTCCAAAAAAGGACCCTAGAGGGCTCTGTCACCCCTTCTGCCCTTTGAGGACACAATGAGAAGATAGCCATCTATGAACCAGGAAAGGGGCTCTCACCAGGCACCAAATCTGCTGGCACCTGACCTTGGACTTCCAGCCTCTAGAACTACGAGGAATGCATTTCTTTTGTTTATAAGCCTACGGTATTCTGTTAGATCAACCTCAATGGAGCAAGACATATAAGTAACATGTTTGTCTTGTTTGTCTTCTGGAAATATAGGTACTCACAGAATAAACACATTTGGGACTTCCTTGGTGGCTCAGTTGTTAAGAATCCGTGCACCCAAAGAGGGGGCCTGGGTTTGATCCCTGGTCAGGGTACTAGATCCCACATGCATGCTGCAACTAAGAGTTCACATGTCACAACTAAGGAGCCCGCTTGCCGGAACTAAGACCTGGTGCAGCCAAATAAATTAAAAAAAAAAAAAAAAGAATAAACACATTTGTACAAGGAAAGACAGGAGAGTATATTTGCAGTCATGAGACAAAGTTTTCTCCCACCTACTATTTTAATTCCTCTCTCTAGTACAACAGGAACCTGCTTGTCACTATTATAAGGACATCAGTCCAGGTTGCATCTGATCATGCAAAGTGATTTCACTGCTACAGCTGACCTAAAGAGCCAAACTAAAGTTTGTAAAAAGGCAGCCCAAAACACCAAAATCTGAAATATCCATTTCGTAGCATTTCCTTCCTATATTTCCTCCATGGAACATCAGAGGATGTGGACATTTCATCTCGTTATGACTTGAAAGAAATTAC
The DNA here is from genome assembly GCF_005190385.1 of Monodon monoceros. Classification (NCBI taxonomy): domain Eukaryota; kingdom Metazoa; phylum Chordata; class Mammalia; order Artiodactyla; family Monodontidae; genus Monodon; species Monodon monoceros. The sequence continues at coordinate 5,184,534 of NW_021703768.1, read as the reverse complement.
TGCATTAGTCAGGGTAATCAAAATGTTTTGTACTGACTAGACATCTTGATTCGTTTTCCAAGCCGTCTCTCTGTCTTTGCACTGACCTGCTGCATCCCAGGACCTGCATCCCAGCTGCACAGGGCTGCTCCAACTGCTGATTCTGTGGGTTCTGTTCACTAGTCTATTTCTTTCATGACCTGCAGCAAGATAAGAAATCTCTTAGTGCCTCCTTGGTGATGCTGTGCTTTATGTTTGTGTATTTGGACTGGTTTATTTTGCTTTTAGGTGTGGGACTATTTCCTGTCCAAAAGTGAACCTCTGTGCCATTACCGGAGGCTGTTTACATTCTAAGGAATTTCACTGAGTAGAGTTCACTCCAGGTTTCTAAAAATGCCATCCTCTTTGTCCAATAATATTTATGGCCTCATCTTGAGGAAGAAAATAAAATTATAAGTTTTCTTTGGTTGACATCCCCAGGAGATGACAAAGTTAGCAAAAATTGCATCTTCCTGAAGGTAAATGTCTCAGATCTGTGGGCTTGATGGACATGATGGATGATCATGTTTTGTATTCTATAAAGAACTAAATATTAGATATTATGATCAAAAGTTGTTTCTAAGAGAACACACACACAAACATATACAAGTATATTCATAACTATGGTTCCTACTTCATTGTTGAAGAATTGGGTTTTTATTTTTTTAATGCACATCTAATTCAGAGACCTTACAAATAATTGACAATGCCTAAGTAAGGAATGGCATATTTTCCAGAATTTAGTAACACTGAACTTTAATTCATTATTACAGGAATGATTGTGGAATTTGGTGAAATGATTTTCATAGAAAAATAAAATATAATTTGAGGTCTCAAATTTCTGATAATTGAGTAATTTAAACCCCTGTGACCTTCACTCCCAAATATTTTGGCCATACTAAACAAAATAAAGTTGATTTGCCAGCAATATCAAGTTTTAAGGATACAATCATCCATCCACCCATTCACTCATCCATCCATCATTCATGCATGTATTTATTTTCAAAAGGTCATGAGTTGGGTTCTCCTACTGTTGTGGGAAATAATGCAGAGAATTATGTAGCATGACACATATCGCCTTTATCTCGACTTCATTCCTCCTCTCAGGTCAGCATTCATTCATTTTCAAGAGTTAGAGAGAATATAGCATTAGACGAATGGTGGGAACGTTGGAGAGTATTTGAAGCCAAGACTGTGCCTGTGATCAGAGCCTTTAGAACTGCTATGGAAATAGAAGTACAATGGACTGCATGCTTGTACCTCTCAATTCACATTTTGAAGCCCTCCTCCCAGTGGGATGGCATTTGGAAGTGGGGCCTTTGGGAGGTCATTAGCATTAGATGCTGTCATGAGGGTGGGACCCCCATGATGTGGTTGGTGCCCTTCAAAGAAGAGGAAGAGGGCACCTGGCCCTCCTGTGATGTGTGAAGATGCAGCAAGAAGTTGGCCCTCTGTAAACCAGGAAGAGAGCTCTGCCCAGAATCCACCTTGCTGGGACTCTGATCTCAGACTTCCAGCCTCCAGAGAAATTCCCATTTGCTGTTTAAGCAGCTGGGCTATGGTGATTTGTTGTAGCAGCCCAGGGACTGAGGCCGGAGTAACCCAGCAGCTTCTCACAACAGTGCTTCTTGACAGTTTGACTCTTGCAGTTGGAGCACGATCTGGAAAGAAGGTGGGTGTCTGCCCCGAATCACTGGTGGTTTCTTAGTCCCTCTGGGGTGTGGAGGACCACTTTGCAATCACTGGGGCCTGCAGTGGGTCAGCAGGATCAACCTGTGCCCCTGTCGTGGCCAGACTGGCCATGGAGGAACCAGTGCTTCCTGATGATGGTGGCATTTGAGACAGTTACACAGACCTAGACACAGCTGGTGATGGTTGCAGTCAGGACAGAGATCAGCCATAGAACAAACTGCCTGATTGACCAAATCAGTGCTGCTAACATTACAAACAAACTTTAGCAATCAGATGAAGCAATTTACTCTTTTAAGAGAAAAGAACAAATCAGTCTGTGGGCTAAGTCCAATGTTAAATGCACACTTTAATCCAACAGAGCATAATATTAGTGGTTTATGACAGATTATGGTTCCTTTCAATGAATCAAAGATCTAAAATTACAGGGCTCACATATTTCTGGGCTTCACTGGGCAAGAATTTCTCTTGAGTAATCTAAGATGAAACATAATTTTTAAAGAGCTGAGTCCATGATTTTCTTAAATAAAGAAATATCAGGAACATGCACAATTACACAACCTTTTTAAAATCAGTGGGGTTTTGCCATCCTATGATTGATGAGACACGTTCGGGACACTGATTTATCACCCCATGGAGGGCAACTGTGCTAGACTGTGTTTATTTACTGAAAACTTAAAAGAAGTATAAGACCATTGGGATGGTCATGATTTTACAAAGGATAAGATCAAATGGGAGTGGGGCTTTAGCATGCCGTCCAAAACCAATGTTTAGAATAGGATAAAGGAAGCCCAAAAATGCAACAAAATACAAGCCCCTTGGCTTTTTCATTAAGATGTTTATCCCGGGCGGGACCACATTAAGATGTTTATCCCAGGTGGGATCCCGTTTCCTCTCTTTTGAAGCAAAGCCTGGCACTAGGGGAGGGCCATCCCTTTTGTTCTGAAGCAGTCAATCCCTTTTCCTCCTAGAAGATGTTGGTTGGCCTGTAGGGGCTCGTGTCTCCTGACTACCCGTCCTTTCACTCACCCGGCCAGGGTGCTATGTGGTGGAGGAAGGGGTTCCCAGGCCAGTCCTGGGGGCTGGGGTAGGACAGGTTAATAAGTATGCCATGAAACTTTGGGTTGGCCAAAGTTTGGGTTGGCCAACCATTGTTGGCCCCATAGCGAGTTGGCCATGAGATCTGCTTTCCCAGACCTGCAGGAGCCTTGGGGCACATGGGGTAGGTCTTCTGCCCAAAAGCCCAAGAAGCTGCCTTAGGCTGTCCCACTAGTCTCCTCGCCAAGGGGGTCCTGGGCTGGGGGCCACTGAGACACCATCTGGGTCAAACGCTGCCTTTTACGGCTTGGGCGATCCTGGGCAAACACTCGCCCCCTCCCCGCCTTGGTTTCCCTGTCTGTCACAGACAGAGATGATGGATAACCCCACCCCACCTTGCTCACAGGATTGTTTTGAAGATTAAATAAAGACGTTCTCTTAAACCCTCTGTCCGGGGCTGTGTAGCTGTAACATGTAATATGAAAAATAAAGGTTTTTCAACAAACAGTGCTGGAACCTTTGGACCTCCATATGCCAAAAAGTGGTCCTCACATCTTATACAAAAAGTATCTCAGAGTGGATCATAGACCCAAAAAGAATACCTAGTTCAATAAAACTTCCATGAGGAAATATAAGAGAAAATATCTGTGACCTTGGATTAGGCAAAGACCTCTCACATACAACACCAAAATCACAATCCCTAAAATTAAAAAATTAAATAATTGGACTTCATCGAAATGGCAAGAGCCTGCTCTGGGAAAGATGTCAAGAGAATGAAAAGACAGACCACAGATAGAAAATATTTGCAAAACCCACATCTGATAAAGGGCTCCTATACCAAATAATCAAAACTCAATAATCAGAAAACAAACAATACAGTAAAAGTACACAAAAGATGTGAAAAGAAAATAAGCAGGTGTCAATTAAGTACATAGAAAAGAGCTCGACATCATCAGACACCAGGGAAGAGCCAAGTAAAACCATGGTGATAGACCAATACATTCCTACAGGGATGGTTCTGACCAGACACTCAGGCCACGAGGCCCTCTAGCTGAGGACACCAAAGGATGCGCACTGCAGGGCAGGGAGCTCCTAGGTGGAGAGGAGCCCTGGATCCTGGGCGACCACCTTTGGAAGAAAGGCCCTTGGGGCCCCCTTGGAAGAGAGAGTGTCCCTGGCAGAGGCTGTGAGCTCTAACATGACCAAACACTTTCATCAGAAAAACAGCAGCGAGAGAAGTTGATGGTTCACTAGCCAGCTCAAGTTTTCTCTGCCGTCAGCAGTATGATAGGCACTTGAATGATTTCAGTTCAGTATAAAGAAATCAAGAGGCTGGGGACTTCCCTGGTTGTCCAGTGGTTAAGACTCTGTACTTCCAATGCACTGGGCATGGGTTTGATCTCTGGTCGGGGAACGAAGGTCCTGAATGCCTCATGGCGTGGCCAGAAAAAGAAATAAATAAAAAAATAAAAAATCAAGAGGCCATATCTAGTCTTGAAAATCTGAGTTGTACTGTAAATTTCTCACCCCCTACATACTCACCCAGATGCTTTAGCAGCACGCTTGAGAATATCTGAAATTCAGGAAGAATATGCTTTCCACAAAATTAAATTACTAGGAAGCTAGGAAGTGTCTCTCTCATGCTGTCAGATGCTTGACCTTGAGACACAGCTCGAGGGCTTGGCAGGCGTGTTCCTGGAGTGGAAATGGGTTGGACTAGATGGTGGTGGGTACACCGTGAAAACAACACGAGAAAGTGTGATTCTGTCCTTTACAGAAAGAAGCAGGCAGCATTTTAAACCACCCTACTTTCAAAACATAAGCACGCACGGAAACCCAGTGGGTAGAGCAGGCAAATGAGATAGACTGAAGCCAGCAGCCCCTGGTCGATACACACTTACAGCCCCCAGACCCTCCCGAGACAAGTCCTGGGCAAGGGAATATCTTTCTGGAGCTATTGGTCTCCTCACTCTTTTTTTTTTTAATTGAAGTATAGTTGATTTACAGCGTTGTGTGAACTTCTGCTGTACAGCGAAGTGATTCAGTTATGTCTGTGTGTGTGTGTATATATATATATATATGCATATATATACGCACACACATATTCTTTCTTACCCCTTCACTCTTCCATTGTGAGATTCTGTACATCCAATACCAATTCTGCAAGTTTATTTTTGAATGGAGTAGGAATCTTAACAACCACAGAGTTGCAATCACAAAATACTTCTAAAAAGGCTGGAAGGAAACATACAAAAAAGTCTCATAGTGATTATTTCCAGCTGGTGGGATCAGTGATCTTCCTCCTTCCTTCCTTTCTCTTTTAATTTTCTCCAGTACTTTCTAACCCCCCTACAGTGACTATGAGAGAATTTCATAATCAGGGAGAAAGTGAAGTGGGCTTCAGTTTTTGGCAGACTGTCTTCGTGTGGCGAACCAGAGGGAGAGGCATGGCCACACCAGGCTGGTGCTGCTGGGCAGATAGGCCTCCCAGTGGGATTGCGGCTGTTAACGGTGGTTCAGCATTGCTCACAACAAATGAGAATTTTACATTAAAGATTCTCCAAGGAGTAATTTTCCTGAGTGGTAACCAATGAAAACGTCTTCAAGGAAAGATGATGTTAGCTCTTGTTTTTCTGTTGAGTGAACTGTGAATTCTGTATCCATGCATAATCACATTTGCATCTCGCTAACACAGTTAAGATGTTTTGATAACAATTATTTTTTAAGGAGACTTTGTTTTGTATTTATTGTAGTAGGTGTGTGTGGGAGAGAGAGAGCAAGAGAGAGAGTGTATCGGAAAGGAAGAGACACCTAAGTGAAATGCTTATGAAGCTGCGTGTTTTGCATTCCAAGCTGGTGGCACCTTTCTGTGAAAAGGCCTGAGCAAGGGCAGTCCTGGAAACAAGTCCCCACAAGGGGGCTGGGGGCCGATCTCATCTTACTGCTCACAGGACACGTCACTGCACTCCCCGAGCCTGCATCTTACCTGTAGAAGAGGGAGGGGCATCCTGTTCTTGCCATGTCATCTGGTTTCTCTGAGGATCAAATAAGCCAAAGTGGGTAAAGTAATTCTTTAAGTGTTTTGAAATCCATGTGCACTGGCAATGGCAAATGCATGGCTGAATGAATTGGAACTCATGAAACACTTCTCTCTACGCTTGATGCTAAAGTGTGGATTTTTAATGTACTTTGAGAGACCTCCTGGTGCATCTGTGGTCTTCCAATTCAACAACTCTCCAGAATGCACTGTTGGTTTTTGGACATTTTATCAGTTTATCAAAGAGGACGTTTGCTGTGCCTGGGGAGAGCAAGTCAACCCTGGCTCTCCCTCCATGCAAGTGTCTTGATTTCCTTAGAATCCAGCGGGCAGGTATTTTCCAAATAAATGAAATGGAACTAGTACCAACACGTCTAATGTTTCTATGACTGTATCTCCCTAATGCCCAAACCACTGGATATCAGAGGAAACTCGTTTTCTTGGCATTCATTGGACCAACAGAGTTTAAACCTAAGAACTTTAGATGTGCAGGTACAGCCAGCAAGGAAGTTTCACATCAAATCAGCAAGTAACAAAAGGCCGGGACTGCATGGCTGGTCCCAGCTTGTCTTCAACTTGCACTCTTTTATCTACACATGACCAATACACACATCCAAACATGTATACACACAGCTACACACATGTACCCATACACAAGTTCAGCACAGAACTCTCTGCATGCCATGTGTGGCCTGTCCACTCTGCCTTTTCAATATGAGGAATGGTCCTTGTCCCCCACCCCAAGCTGTGTGGGAACTGCTTCGACGCCAGAGTAAATGCACTGTGGTGCAGATCTGGTTCAACTCTCCTCCATACATGACGACCAAAGCCTGGTCTGCCTTCCATCATGTAACACGATCAGTGTAGCCATGACCGTGGTTGATGCCAGACTCTTTACAGTCCAATCAGTAACTGACTTCACCAGCTCCTCCTTGCTTTCCTGAAACTGGAGGAGAAACTGTGTCACATGTCTCAGTGACCACTGACTAAGGAGCTGGGGCCACTTTAAATAGCCAGTTTCCAATTCTGTTGAAACCGACCCACATAAATCTATGGTTAGTTTCTCTGTGGTCAGGGAATATCACACTGTCATGTTCCCTCACTGTCAGACACATGGTCCCTGGTCCTTTTTCTCAACTGCTGGTCTGTGGATAAGTTGGCAGGTGTGATTAGAAGCTGCCATGTTGGTGTCACCCTGACAGCTGGCGGTGGCCACTGTGGTATGCTGTGTAATGAACATCCTTTTATAGTTAGAAGTAGCTCATAAGAGGATGTGAAATCCCTTATGATTTGAAGGGAAAGGGTTAAATCCTTTAGCAAAATCTGTGTATTTCAACAATTAAGCCACAACAGTAGCCTAGCATGACACTGTTGGGATTCTGTTGAGTGTTCTTATTCTGCTCCTATTTATGATATGTGGGACTTTTTTCCCCATTTCAAGCAATTCTCTGACATCAGCTGAGTGTCCTACAATTCAACTCTTTTCTGATACTGTCTACTTGGAGGCAGCATCAAATCCCACATGTCAAGGGCTCAGTCCTACAGGATTTCCCCCTACACTTCAGATGCCAATCACAAGTCCAAGATGTCAACTGTGATTCTGACTGATGGTTATAGATTGGAGGTTCCAATGACTCCCTCCTTGGGTTCAATTTATTTGCTAGAGCAGCTCATGGAACTCAGAGAAACAGTTTGGTTAATAATTTACCAAATTATTATAAAAGGAGATAACTCAGGAAGAGCCAGACAGAAGAGATGCATAGGGAAGGTATGGGGAAGGGCTTGGAGCTCCCATACTCTCTTCTGGCACCATTCTCCACAGTTTCCATGTGATCACCCACCTGGACACTCTCCGAACTTTGTGCTTTTGGGTTTTTATGGAGCCTTCATTATGTAGGCCGGACTGATTAAATCATTGACCATTGGTGATGGATTCAACCTCTAGCTCCTCTCCCTTCCCCAGAGGTCAGGAGGGTGGGGATGAAAGTTCCAACCCTCTAATCACTTGGTTGGGTCCCCTGACAACCAGCCCCCAGCCTTAGGTTACTTAGGGGCTTTCCAAAAGTCACCTCATTGACATACAGAAGGCACATTTATTACTCTCATCACTTAGGCGATTCCAAGGGTTTTAGGAGCTCTGTGACAGGAACAGGATGAAGTCCAAATATATACTCCTTATTATAAATCAAAATATCACGTTCTATTTAAAATAAGATTAGGTATTTAAAGCTTTAGTCTTAGAACAAAAAAAAAAGAGAGAAGAGAATCTGAGGAAGTTTTGAAAAGATGAAATGATGTAAATTTCTTAGACCCGTCATTAAGGGAAAACATTAGTTGCAGTGATTATTATTGGGATTAATATCAGATTGAGGTTCACATTTAGGGTGAATGAAGAGACGGGTCTAGGGATGTGAAAATCCCTTCATGAGCATGGATGTAAGATAAGTGAAATAAAGTTTTAAAAGCTGAGGAAACTTCATAAGAGGTTATGAGAATCACTAAGGTATGATGACTGAGAAAAAATTAACAACCTAAAAGTTGAGAATTATGTTTTATTTGGCAGACATAAGCCTGGGAAACAGTCTCTCAGATAGGTCTAAGGGGCTGTTCTGAAGAGGTAAGGGGGGAGCCAGGATTTATAGGAGTTTTTGCAAAAACAACCCAAAAAACAAAAAACAAACACATAAAACAGGTAGTTGAACATCAAAAGATGACTGCTAATTAAAGAAAATAACCAGACATCTCAAATTAATTAATTCAGTGCTTTTCTATGTATGGGAAGATGCAAGAGTCTGGGGTCATTAGAATCATTCCTTTGATAACGCACCTCAGCTATCTGGGGCCAGTGTCCTCTTTTTCTCCATCCTGAATCCCTTCAGGGTGCACAGTTGGGGGCGGCTACAGTGGCTGATGGCTGGATGGTCCCCACAACCTTTGTTTACTGATATGGCAGGTGGCATTCTTTGACCACAAGTGTTAAGGTAATACTTTGGATATGATCAACTGCTGGCAGGGGTCCAAAGGAGATTTAAAGTGTGTTCACATTTCACATCATGATTTCTTCCAAACTACAGCTTTGTGAAGGGGAAACTAAAGCCAAGTGTAAAACTCATGTTTTTGGTGCCTCTCCTGCCTTTAGCATTTCCTTCCTGCTCCTTCCATCAAGTGAACCCTGATTTCCTTTGGAGAACTCACCCCTTTCCATGGCGTGGAATCGTGCTGGGGTAGGTCCTGATGGACAAAGACCATCCCCCCTCACCAGGTCACTATGTTGTGCAAGGATGAGCCTCCGGGGTGGTTAATTCAACACCTGCACTTGAAAGGGGCCATTGGAGGTTTCACCCTCCTTCCCCAGAACAGCACTGGTGTGAATTGCTGGCGGGGAGGGAACATGGGCCCCACTGCAGGCACAGCAAGTAGCCCCTCGACCAACTGTGATCGTGGACCTTGCTCAATGGGCAGTCATGACCATAGGAAGAGAGGCAATCTGAGTCACGGCTGAGAGAAAAGGAGAGGCTGATTCTATAGTGAAAGGCAACTAGTCAGTGACTCCATTTGGGGAGAATGGGGAGAAATGGGGAGCACCAAGGAATGATTTGCTAATGTGTAGCCAGAACCATGAAGTGAGCCAAAAATGAAATTGGGGTCTGACCGCATGGCTGCTTTTGGCGCTGTAACCATGCACCACACGTGGCATGGATGGTGGCTTGAGGTGGAGCAGAGGGGGCAGCTAGCCCCCCACTGGGGAGAGGTCTGAGAGGGTTTAAGGATGAGTTTGAGTCCTGAGGTTAAAAATATGGATTTTAAGTAAAAAGGGCCTGTTCCTGCTGTTTCTTGGACTCTTCTGTGTTCACACGATGGTTGCACATGGCACAGCTCTCACCTGGCCCTCTGCCTACACCACCCCTGCTGGGAAGTGTCTCCGTGAAAATGTGGCAGGTCCTGTGTGCCTCAACCGAAGCAGGGGTGCAGCTGCAGGGAGATGCTCTTCCTGGATGAGCTCTCAGGAGGGAGGGGCCTGCCTGGAGGGAACAGAATGGGAGTCACCTTGGGGCGGGCTGGCTGGGGTCTTCTGGGCCTGAGTGGGTGGCATCCTCTCCTCCGATGCACTGGATGTGAGTACGTGGGTACCTTCAGGTCATTTTCTACAAGTTTGGAAAACCTCACAGTTAAAATTAAAAAAAAAAAATGAGTGGAGGAGAAAGAAGCAAAAGCAGGAGCAAAGAGGACTGAGCTCCTCAGGCTTCGAAAACCAGCCGCCTGTGGGGAGCCAGAGACTCCGGGCGCAGGGGCGACAGCGGCCGGAACATCGGGAGATGTCAGATGAGGAGAAAGAGCCACTGCTGGGAGAACTAGAAAGCCAGTAGAGAGAAAGGCTGATACTTTAAAAAGCACTAGGTTCTCCTTTATTTGCAAGTCCTCTTAGATGATGGTTAAAATTAACAGAAAAATTTAAAAGTCATTGATGAATTTTGAGATGATTTGCTTTCCACTTAACTCTGTAAGGAGATTTCCCCAGGAGGAGCTCCCATAGGAGCAAAGTGGACACATGCATCTTTGAGTCCCCGAAGTGTTAGAACCAAAGGGGGCCCACCTGGCAAATCTGCACCAAGGAATCTGCAGAGGGAGGCCTCGGATATCTGTCTGCGGAGGGCATAGTCCCCAGAGGCACAGCAGCTCCCCATCCAGGTGACAGATCCCCTTGGCTCCAGAGTGAGATGAGTCACTGGAAGTCCCGCGGGAGCCGCAGAGGAGAAGGGCAACCAAAGCATCCTATGGCTCTGGCTGCCCCATCCCCTGCCCAGACTCAGCTTGCCAGCCTGGAATCTGCCGCAATGAGGAGGGGGCAGACAAGCACACAAGCGCTGTTTACATTACTCGGTAGGATGAAAGAGCCCTAAGACATTTATAACTCAGACAGAGGTATTTAGTGCTGATCCATAAATATCATGTCAGCTTGGAAGGTCCATTTGTCACTCATTTGACAATTGCCATAGCTTGTCGCTAGAATCTTAGAACAAAGTGCCTGAGAAAGTTTACAAGGTTGGGAACCGAATCATGGGCATCAATAAAAAAAAAAAAAAAAAAAAAAAAGCAATAACCCTGCCTTGAAGACAACTGTGGGCTGTTCTGACACAATCATTTAGGCAGTATTTCCCCTGGAAACACAAAGGCCACCGTCAAGCAAAGCTTGGGAAAAATTAATCATTGCTCTGAGATGCCAGGAAACCTCAAAGAATCCTTCCCTCATGGGTGCCCTGGAGTCTGCTATCATTCTTTCTCCACGTCCTATGCCTCCACTCATCTCTCACCCTTACTCCCAAACTGCAGAGTTCTCATTCCCAAACTCTAGAGTTCACGTAGCTGAAGGTGCCGCGAGCCCCAGGAAAGACTCCAAGTCCCAATAAGGGACTTCCCACTTTCAAACTCCTCCTTACACCAGAACTGCCCTATACACATTTTTCATTCTAAATGTCTCTCAATACTTCTTCTCTAGCTGTCCCTTCGAAGGGTTGAAGCTGCATGGTCCACCATGAGTTGACCCATGGACCACAGATGGGTCTCGGTGGATAAAGGGGCATCAAGGCAGGAGAGTCAGCCCTTAGGGGGCTGACGTGATACAACCAGAAGAAGAAAAGTTGTGTGCACCCAGGTGGTCACCAGTCCACTGACAGTCAAAGCAGTGGAAGGCAGTGAGGGCTGCTCAACTTCTAAGGGCAGGTGAGGGTGTTAGAAGCCAGTGTTTACCTGTTAGAATCTTCAGGCTGGCATCCAAGAGCTGCTGTTTAACCTGCAACAATACACAGTTTAAGGAGGAAAACGTTTAACCAAATAACAAATATAGATGAAAACCTAGTCCTCTTCAATACTTACCTTGTCCTGCTGCCGCACTGGTTCTGCCTTTTGGCAGAGACTTTTGGCTCTGTCTTTATCCCTGTTCAGTCACCGTGGGGACCCCAAGCCCATCCTTGCAGCTGTGTGAGCCTGAACCTTGGCAGCATCCTTGGTCCCTCTCTCCGCTCACACCTACATCCCATCCATCATCAAGTCTCCTGATCTCCATCTGCAGAACGTGTCCAGGTTTGGCCTCTGTCTCAACCTCTAGCACCTGCCACCTGGACAGCTGCCATTGCCTTTTAGTTGGCCCCTCTGTCTCTGCCTTCCTGCCTTTTTGCTTCGTCTGCTTAGAGCAGCTAGAATGATTTTACCAGTTGCAGCTCTCCTCACCCATCACCCCACCCTCCTGCCCTGCACCCGGCTCACTCAGACACGTGAACATGGTGGTCTAGGAGGGTCCCACAGTATGGTGCCTGTTACCACTGACCCAACTCCCACTCCCACCTCCCTGCCTCCTTGGCATTTCTCAGCCTCTCTAGGCATGATTCTGCTGTCCCTCTGACCAGTGCGCTCTTCTCTGTATGCATGTATGGCTCCCTCCTCCTTCTTTCAGATTTCAGGTGTCCCTAAATAAAGAAGAGGCTTCCCTATACAGTGGCAACCTGCCCTCCATCAGCCCAGATCCCAGTGCATCTCTGCACTTGCACTCCAGAACATTCAAGACTTTGACATATCGTGCAGGTGTCTGTGTGTGTGCGCGTGCGTGCGCGTGCGCTGGCTCCTATATATTCTGAGGTTGCAGGAAGGAGCCTGGTCCTGGCCTCTCCTCTGGCTTCTAGTGGTTTGCTGACAATTTTTGGCATTCCTTGGCTTGTAGTAAAATCACTCTGATACCTGCCTTCATGCTCCTGACCTTCTCCCTGAGTACATATCTCTGTGTTCCAAATTGCTTCTTCCTGTAAGGACATCCTTTTTATCCAGATCTACCCTAACGATCTCATATTAACATAATTACATCTACAAAGAATCTATTTCCAAATAAGGTCATATTCTGATGTACTGGGGTAGGACTTAACGAATTTGAGAAGACACAATTCAGCCCATGACAGGGTGTTTTTGTAATTTGCTACCTACAATCTTAACCCCCTACTAGAATGGGAGGAAGTTTAGCTGCCCTATTCACCCCTATCCATTCAGCCCCTGGAACAGAATCAAGGTCATGATAGTGTCCAACCTAAAGGAGTAAATCCAAAGGGTAAAGAGGTCACTTCCCATCACCTGATCATTTCTGCTGGGATAGCTAGCAATGCAAAAAAACAAAACAAAACAAAAAAAACAAAACGGATTCACAGGCATCTCTGGGCTGAATATGAAAAGGTTTAGATTCAAACTTTGTGATGCTAAAGAAAGACAGCAAGTGACTGTTCCTCTGTTTTTTAATTATTATTAATGTACACGTTTTAGTTTCTTCTGGCTAACATCTCCACCTCAGTCGTCTCCTCAGCAAAGTTGTTGATAATTGATAGGGACTTTTACAGTTGAGCATTTTATAATCACAGACACAGTGTAATCATGGTTGGTTTCCTTGTTCCTACTCTATTTCTTGACTGTTCAAACAGCTGACGTTCTCCAGGGAATCTCAGGTTCCCTTGGCGACCCCCATCTTCTGCCAGATCTCTTTTTCCATTCACATTTTCTGGTGGTCACATTACCTGTTCTTCAGCTGAATCTTGGTGCTTGAGCCCAGGTGATGAGTCATCTTTCTCTTTCTATCAGCATAAATGATTGCATCTACATATTTGCATACAATGCAGGCTCATCTATCCACAAATGACTGCACTTACATCATTTGCATACACTGAAGGTACATGCAGTTTGCCTGTAGCACCAACACAGTGTTCCAGGAAATACCTTCTCAGCAGAGTAGAGGTGGGACTGGCCTCTTACAATATATTCAAAGGGAAAGATTACCACCCCCCAAAAAATAATCAAAAAAAAAATCCCAAAACGAAATAAAGAAAATAAACAAAAAGAAACCCCAACCAAACAAGAAGTCAAGCATTTTGGTTGTGTCCAAACTCCTCTTCTAGCCCTCAGTTCTTTCAAAAGGAAAATCAGATGCTCACCAAAGTCTCTTCCAACTATGAAAATTTTAAAAATAAAGTCTTAATCTGGTTTTGTTCTTCATTTTAGATTACTCCATAAACAGAAATTTCCAGACAGAGGACTTTTCAGACATCTTTAAGGTTTTTTTTTTCCAAGTAAACACATCTAAATTTCAAAACCAAACAAAAACAAACCTATGTATATCGTTAAACCTAGCTACCTCAGGTCAAGCTCAACCATTATGTAAAGGTCACCAAAGATCAGCAAATAATGGATTGTTCCAACACTGATGATTCTGTAGAGGCAGTTTATAAATTATGACTGCATTTATTCTTGCTCCCAGCCTTCTTTAACAAAAAAGTAATCATTCTGATGTGAACAGGCATGTGAAATAAGGGTTTCACACTCAAGCACTTAGGTAAGAGCATCATCCACAGAGTGGCAGAGTGTGAGAGAATTGGCACCTGGAGAAGCTGGCCAATCAGAATGCGCACATCGTACAGAAAGGCGCTCATGAGAAGAGCACAACTGTGGGCCAAACAAAAGCTCTCTGCGCATGAGTCTTGGCCCTGGAGCCGGTGATTTGCGAGTTCCGAGACACAGAGGCAAGCTACCCATTTGCTACTTGCAGACCCTAACCAATAAATAGACTTAAGCTTCAATCGTCAATCACTGTACCACTTTTAGAGGCATATGTGCAGAATGACACCCTTTCAGGTCACATGAGCTAGTCAAGTAGAAGATATTCGTTCCTTTTTTTGGTTACAGAATTGAGATGAAGACTTTCAGCATAAGGATGCTACTTTGGAAATGGAACTGAGCCTATTTCTTTCAGTGCAGTGGGTACAGACCCCTGTTCCGTTCAAGCAGATTCCTCTGCTAGGCTGTGTGTTACTGTCGTGCGCTCCACTCCGACAGGGCTCCACTCTGGGCTCCCTAAGCCCCTGTTGAGCATCCCCGCCTCTCCTGGAACGGGTATTCGAGGCAAGCAGCTCAGAGTGCCGCGGGGCATGAGAGGAAGAAACGCAGCATCCCCCCCTCATCACCTGCAGCACCCAGAAATGCAGGAACTGATAGGGCTTCCTGCTGGAGACCAGCCAGGAAGCTCACAGAAAACACGTCTCTTCTGCAAGGTGAGGGGATGCAGGGAAGAGACTGCTTCTTGGAAAGCAACCCCTGGGGAAGAACGCGTTTAGAGAAATGAAAACTTTTCTCTAGCACTAAGCTTTTTTACCAGGGACATTTTAGGATTTCTTCCCATTTCCCCGTGTCTGTTCCCATCTTTGCCCCATGCTCCCTCTCTATCAGGACTCACGCAGATGGATGCTCTAAAACTTAGAACACAGTACTTCGGGCTGGGGTCGCTCAGGCTTGAGTGTTGGTCACCTGTGTTTTCATGCTGCACCTAGACAGGCCAGGCTCCCAGTAGCGTCTAAGGAAGTGCTGGCTCATTTGGTCATCCATCTCTTAGGGCTAGTTCCCCCTCCACCTCCCCGCCATCATGCCAGGTGCCCTAAAATGGAGCCTTCTTGTTAGTTTCCTAGGGCTGCTGTGACAAATGACCCCAGACTTGACTTCATGGCTTAAAATCACACACGTGTAACCCTTCACAGTTCTGGAGGTCAGACGTCTGAAATCAGCATCTCGGGGAAGAACTGAGGTGTTCTTGGCAGAGCTGTGCTCCCTCTGGAGGTTCTAGGGGAAAATCCGTCCCTTGCCTCCTCCAGTTTCTGGTGGCTGCAGGCATTCCTTGGCTTATGGCTGCATCACTGGAATCTTCAAGGTCAGCCTTTTCAAATCTCTCTGTGTCCTGTCTTCACCATTGCCCCCTTCTGTGGTCAAATCTCTCTCTGCTCCTCTCCTAGGAGACTTGTGATTACAGACCTACAGATAATCCAGGAGGGTCTCCCCATCTCAGCACCATCAGTCACATCTGCAAAGTCTCTTTTGCCTTATAGAAGACGATATTTCCAGCTCTGGGGATTAGGGCCTGATACCTTCAGTGGTCATTACTCAGCCTGCCCTATCCCTGCAAAGAGAAGGATGTCTGGACTTAGAAGCGGGTGATGCACATTGAGTCCTCACTAAGGAACGTGTGGAGGCAGGCTGTGCTGCCTGGCCCACAGCTGCTCACTCCAGCAGCACGATAATACCTGAGCTAAGAAATAAAAAATCCGGACTACTCCAAATGCAGGATCCTGGGCTCAGAGAGCGGGGCGGGCCTTTAGTAAACGGCTGCTTTAATTTCCACCTGGCCTCGGGCTGCAGCGGCTCTGACCACTGGGGTAGTTCCCTTTCTGCTTAAATGCTTGGAAGGGGTGCAGTTAGTAATCCCACGCTTATAAACCAATTCTCCCCAAACAATCTGATCTTGCCACGCCCTCCCACAGCCTACATGGACGGTGAGTTCTCAGCCCCTCGGGGATGACGTTCAAGCCGCCTACCTGCCTTCCAAGCCCTTTGCGGTGTGGGGCACAGCCTAATCCTCTGCACCTCCCCCGCAGTAGCCTCTGACCCACGCGTGAGCGCTTAGAACTCCTCGGACAGCCCCCGGTGTTCACGGCTCCCCGCCCCCTGCAGGCCCGGGCGGCAGGCACGTGGCGCTTGCTGGCTGTGGCAGAAGTCGCCTTTCTCTCTCTTTACAACATCGGCCACTGTGATGTGGATGTCCAGCTTGTTCTCTGGGCCCTTTTTCGTTAATCTGTTTTGAGGCTCTGTTACTAGGTATGTACACATTTACAAGCATGTCTCTTCTTATCCTTCCACATCTGCTGACGTGCTACCTTCTTTACCCTGAGTGCTTCCTGCCTTAGAGGTTGACACTAGCATAGCTGGCTCCGCTGTAGCATAATGGCACTAGTATTTTCTTTGTACTGTTTTTTTCCCCTTTTTCTTCTTGCAGGTTTTATGCAACTTTTTCATTTTATAGACGCGTCACGTGTAACAGCATATAGCCAGGTTTTCTAAGTTAAAAATGATCTCTGAGGGCTTCCCTGGTGGCGCAGTGGTTGAGAGTCCGCCTGCCGATGCAGGGGACACGGGTTCGTGCCCCGGTCCGGGAAGATCCCACATGCCGCGGAGCGGCTGGGCCCGTGAGCCATGGCCGCTGAGCCTGCGCGTCCGGAGCCTGTGCTCCGCAACGGGACAGGCCACAACAGTGAGAGGCCCGCGTACCGCAAAAAAAAAAAAAAAAAGATCTCTGACAGCTTCTGTCTAGTTATAGAGAGTTTTCATTGTGTTGGGGTACTCATATTTCCTGAGTTCATGTCATGCAAGTAAGTCCTTCATGATTTTTGCCTCCCTTCAAACCTCTTTAATATTATGTAATAATAATATAATTAAACTGATAATTAAAACAATAATAAATGATATTAAAATTGACTCAATATTTTAAAACTGAAATAGGTGCTACCTACTTAAGTCTTAATTACCTGTCCTAATTAATAATATCAATACCTATGAGGTCATAGGTTTAATAAAATACATGTGTGTGTATGTGTCTGTGTCCTAAAATATATTAAAGTACATTCGAAAACATTGAAATTAAAATGTTTCTTCACACACTACTTGGAATCTTCTAGAATACCTCTGGGATGCATACCTTTGTCTCAGAAACTCTAGAAAATTAATAATCGTTTATTTTCTAAAATAAATAACTCTTTACGTGAAGTCTAGTTAGATCAGCAAAGACTCTGAGGACTTTTATAACAATAAATACAAGGTAACAAAATTAACACATAAGGGCATCTGGGGAAAAGAACAATGAACATAAAAAGCTGTGGAACCAGGGCTATGAAATGACAGTGAGCCGTGGTCTGCGAGACGTAAGTCCCTGATTTTATTTGGTAGAAAAATTAGCAGGACAAGACCGTGCATGTTTACTAGTTACAGTGCCCATAAAAATAAAAAAATAAGTCAGATGTTCAGAAAGCCTACGCATGTTCCAGTAGCTGAGAGGTGATTTCTCCCTGGTGCCTGGGGGTAGGGACCTGTGTGATGCTTCCGGGGGCAAAGGCGTAGCATGTCCCCTGCAGCAGGACCAGAGCACCGTGTCTGCAGGTGAGGAAGCAACAAGCAAGATGCAAGAAGGCTGCTCTGCTCTTTTCTCCTGGTGCCGCTGAACCAAGGTGTCAAGGAGGGGACCGTAGGCCGGAGGGGCTGCTCTAAGGAAGGAAAGCCTCCATTAATAACATTTCTGTCACCTGAGCTTCTAGTGCGGCCCTGAGCGGCAAAAAGCTCAAAGTTATATTACTTGAAAGGTACCTGGAGCGCAGCTGTTCTATTTTACTAAATTCAGACCGAGTCAGGCTAGCTCAGTCCCCTTTATTATGCTTTTACACACACTGTCACACACACCACACACAATACACACATGCATACAAATCTATGAACACACTCTCACATATGTGCACATGCTTACATCACCCTCACACATACCCACACCCACAGTACACACACATACACAGCACAATTTACTTTGTAAAATGTAAGTTGCGTGTGTGTGTGTGTGTGTGTGTGTGTGTTTACCTTGACTTGTTTGCCTTTAAGCTCTGTCTTGGGGACACCCTGTGCTGCTTTTATTCAGCACCTGGTCCGCACCAACTCAGCTCCAGTTTTTCTGTGTTCTGTTCCAGGCAGGGTCTTAGACTGAGGGTCACATGGGTTGGGACTTGAGACCCCCTCCAGTGATGAAGAAGCCGGCTGGGGAGACGGTAGGTGGACTTGCTTGTAATGCCTTCCGTCTTCCACTTATCACCTGTATGACCTCGAGTTAGCTCCTCAAAAATAATTTGATTTTACTGTATTGTCAATTAAGACACTAATACTATTTTATACAATTTGGGTTCCTGTTTATAAACACTTAACATTTTGCCTGGCTCACAGAGGTCTGTTATTAAATACATTATTAGCAATTTAAAATTCCTCGGATGATTTCTGTGTCCTAAACATCAAAACAAAATAAAGACTACTGTCCAAACTAGGGAAGAATATTTGGATGATGCATTCCGTTAGTTCTTTATTTCCCAAAGGGGCTGGGGACAGTTTTTCTTCAGATATTTTGGAGACTTGACATTTTCTACTCTCGTATTCTGAGTAGATGGCACAATTACTCTCTACCTTGAAGGAAACTCACATGGTACATTTTACCTGTAAACTGTTTGATTGATTTTCATCATATTTCAGAGTGTGGAGAACATGGATGTATCCAGGGAGAGGTTGATCACTTGAGTTATCTGAAATCTCTTAAGCAAAGCCTGACAGTGTCGGTCAGAGAGAAGCATCAGGGGTAGAGGTAGGGCATTAGCTAAGGAATGTCTAATTTTTTGACATTAAATAAGCAATATGAAATATGCAGTTATTACAAATTAACACGCATTATGATGATAATTTCTAATCCTTTAGCAGAATATATTTGAGATATTGCTACCACTATGGTGTATGTGTCTGTTTAAAAGGAGTTTTTTCTCTTTCCCGTTAAACATCAGTTGGTAAAAGTGATGGAGGGGGATGGATGGGTGAGATGTAAAGTGCGATTAAACACCAAGATTTGGCTTTAACTGCCAACCCCCCAGCTTGGCCACAGAAAATCAAACCAAACCCACTCCAGGAATCCTTGTGTATTTAGGAGAAACTCCAGCCTCCAGGGGCTGACGTGGTCAAATCTGTCACACTGAGGGACTTTAAGGATGTTGCCCAGGAAAGAATAAGTCTTGGGGTTTTCCAGGGCAGGATGTGTGGGTTGAATGGCTTTTTATTTGATTTTTTCTTAATTTCCTGAATATGTAGGCAACAGCTGTGAGCCCTGAAGGCCCGGGGTTGGGGGGAGAGCTGCGGTCATGCACATATGCTCTCAGGGAATTACAGAATGGAGAGAAGGTGGATGGTTCAGGGAGGCCATTTGTGGAGCTGAGCTGGGTTCCCTGTCTGGGAGTGAGGGAAGGACGGGTTAGCTCCACACTGAGGGCCTAGAGGCCACTTGACATGTCATGTGCAGGTGGCTGGAAAATGCTTTCCCTTTGCAAGCAGGGCTGGCCCTACACTGGGAGGCCTTTTGTTCTGCAGTTCAAACTAGGAAGGGAGGGCCTTGAGGGGCTCAGGTGTGGATGTGGGATGATTTAAGAAAGACTCCATTACCATGTGATTTAGCAATCCCACTCCTGGGCATATATTCAGACAAAACTCTAATTCAAAAAGATACATGCACACCAACGTTCATCACAGCACTGTTTACAGTAGCCAAGACACAGAAACAACCTAAATGTCCATCAACAAAGAAACGGATAAAGAAGATGTGGTACATACATACAATGGAATACTACACAGCCATGAAAAAGAGTGAAATAACGCCATTTGCAGCAACATGGATGGACCTAGAGATGACCATACTAAGTGAAGTCAGACAGAGAAAGACAAATATCATAAGATATCGCTTATATGTGGAATCTAAAATATGACACAAATGAACTTATCTATGAAATAGAAACAGACTCACAGACATAGAGAACAGACTTGTGGTTGCCAAGGGGGAGGGGGATGGGGGAGGGCTAAATTGGGAGGCTGGAGTTAGCAGATGTAAGCTTTCATATATAAAATGGATAAACAGCAAGGTCTTACTGTATAGCACAGGGAACTATATTCAATATCCTATGATAAACTGAAGTGGAAAAGAGTATTTTAAAAAATGTATCTATATGTATAACTGAATCACTCTGCTGTACGGCAGAAATTAACACATTGTTAATCAACTATACTTTAATTAAAAAAAAATAATGGCTCCAAAAAGATGGATTACTCCCTTCAGAAGATTTCGAATTCAGAGTGTAACATGCGGCATAAAAGGACCGTCTTTAGTGTGCTTTGACTCTGAATCTTGCATTGCATGTCACAGCTCAGCCATGCACTGGACAAGGGCCAGTCATCAGGTCAAATTACAATGGATTCAGCAAGAAGTGGTGTTGCTGGAAAAAGGGAGAAGGAGGAAGTTCAACTGCAGAAGAATGATTGGCGGGAGACAGGCATCAAAAGTCTCAGAGTCTCCACTGCCCTTGACCTACAGCCACACTCAACTAAATCACACACACACAATGCAAATCCTAAGAAGATAGGTGCTACATAAGGAAGAGACACTGTAGGAAGGACCAGGAGTTTCCCTAAAATACACAAGGAAGTTATTTCCATTTTGTCTTGAGTACTGGTCTTCTCTATCATGTCAGGAATTAATCTCTTGGGATTACTTAGAAAATAATAAAATGAACTGACTCATCTTTTCTGTAGTGCTTTTCCTCCTTTTCTTTCCCTGTTTGAAAAGTGCAAATCATCACTGGAGTCATCAGAATCAAAAGAAAATTAAAGTCTTGGAAGAAAACATAAGCATACATTTTCATGACCTTTGCTCGACATTTGTTTCTTAGGTATGATACCAAAAGCACGAAAAACAAAATAAAAAAATAGATAAATTGGACTTTATCAAAATTAACTTTTGTTCTTCAAAGGACACTATGGAGAAAGCGAAAAGACAACCCACATAATAGGATAAAACATTTGTAAATTATATATCTGATAAGAAACTAGTACCACAATATATATAGAACTCTTACAACTCAACAATAAAAAGACAAATAGCCCAGTTAAAAATGGGCAAAGGACTTGTATCCATTTATCCATATAAAATATACAAATGTTCCATTGGCATATTCAAAGATGCTTAATATCATTCGTCACCAGAAAATGCAAATGAAAACCACAATGAGATACCACTACACATCCATTAGTACAGCTAACATAAAAAGATAGAAATTAACAAGTGCTGGTGAGGATGTGGAGAAAACAGAACACTTATACATTGCTGGTGGGCTTGTAAAATGGTGCAGTTTCTTTGGAAAGCAGTTTGGCAGTTCCTCAGAACGTTAGATGTAGGGCCACTCAGCTCTTCTACTCCTAGCTCTAAACCCGAGAGAAAACAAAGCAAACATCCACACAAAAACTTGCTCACAATTGTTCATAGTAGTGTTATTCATAATAATAAAGAAATGGAAACAACCCAGACCCCCGTCAACTGATGAATGGATAAACAAAACCTGGTATTTCTATTAACTGCAACAAAAAGGAATGGAGCATTGATGTATGTTACAATGAGGATGAATTCGAAAGCATGATGCTGAGTGAAAGCAGTCAGACACAATGGCCACATATGTAGGATTCTTTTTATATGAAGTAGAGTCAAAGTCATAAAGACAGAAAGTAGATTAGTGGTTGCCAGGGGCTGAGGACCTGACTGTGAATAGTATGGAGTTTCTTTGTGGATGATAAAAATGTTCTGGAATTATACAGCAGTGATGGTTGCACAGCTGTGTGAATATACTAAAAACCACTGAACTGTACACTTTAAAAGGATACATTTTATCACATGTAAATTACGTCTTAATGTTTTAAAAGGAAGCAAAGAAGAAGAAGGCATAGTGCACACAGGAGCCATTTGTAAACAAGACAGTGGGAGTCGTATTTAAAGGTCAAAGCTTTGGATCATCAATTATTTCAGCCAGAAATATAGATAAACATTTTTGGGGTGTTATGGGTGATGGGCTGCTGTATATGGCTCAGCTGAACCAGTGGGTTGGTGGATGATATATCCTGTGAGGCAGGGAATGGAGTGGGCAATGGGCCTGACCCAGCTCTCCCCCTGGGGTCCAAGCCCAAGACCACAGAGCCTTATCCAGCTGTGAGCTCCAGATCCAGCCCCGGCTGGGGGTCCTGGACCTACTGCTCAACCTCAGCCTTTGACCAATCAAGCAGCAGGCAGGGGAGCCTCAGCCTGCCCTCTTCTCCTCCGGGCACCTTCCCCCTCCCCCCGTGGTACAAAACCCATCCATTAGCAGGGCCCCTTGACTGCAGTTGGCCCCTCTTTTTATGCATATGTTGTGGGAGGGTGTCTGGCATGATTCTGCCATTCCTTTCGCTGCAAAGATTCTTTTTTTAAATTTATTTTCATTTGTTAATTTCTTGACATACCATTTTCAAAGGATTATACAGAATTTCTCTACATCCATTTTCTAAGGAACTTTGAGGTGGCATCTTCTCTAATGGGCTCTTTTTTAATTTTTATTTTTAAACAAATGTACTCTATAAGTAGGGCTCTTTATTTTATTTATTTATTTATTTTAACTTCTTTATTGGAGTATAACTGCTTTACAATGGTGTGTTTGTTTCTGCTTTATAACAAAGTGAATTAGTTATACGTATACATATGTTCCCATATCTCTTCCCTCTTGTGTCTCCCTCCCTCCCACCCTCCCTATCCCATCCCTCTAGGTGGTCACAAACCACGGAGCTGATCTCTCTGTGCTATGTGGCTGCTTCCCACTAGCTCTCTATTTTACGTTTGGTAGTGTATATATGTCCATGCCATTCTCTCACTTTGTCCCAGCTTACCCTTCCCCGTCCCCGTATCGTCAAGTCCATTCTCTAGTAGGTCTTAGAGTCTCAGGGAGAGTCTGTGGTCCATGGATTCATAACGTTGCTCTGAGATGTGAACTTCTGTTTCCGGTTCTGTAGAATGGCTAGCATTCCTTGAAATAAACTCCCCAGTCAATCTGAAGGACTAAATATGTTTAAAGGGACGGAAGGTCCTGTTTCTGTGAGCACAGTGCGGGACCCCTTGCCGGCATCTGGGTCTGATGAGCTCCCACACAGGCTGTAGGGAAGTTGTAGTTCCATCTGCAATGGATTTCTCAGATGCTTGAAGATAAATCATTCAGAATCCATTAAGAGCAAAAGAAAGGCAAAGGTGATCTGTTGGCCGTAGGGAGCTGTGAGGGAGTCCCATGCCCTGTGGAAGCTGAGTCACCGTGAGATGAGTAATACTGAGAGGAAACAAATGTATAGAGGCTTCCACAAACGCAGGGAGGCCAGGCCTGCCCCTGGGACAGAATGTGCTGGGAGGTCTGGGAAAAGTACACTGATGTTTAGGACCAGCTTTTCTGGGATTCCCTCATCGCTAATTACAACCCCCTTGCAGTGTTGCATCACTATTAACTTTCCCTCAGTGGACTGGTTATTTGCTCTTGAGGTCCTGCCCACGTCCCTCACCTCCCACGTCAAGGATTTGGTTCTCTGGTGACCCGTGCATTTTTCTTCTGGCCTCAAATCCTTCTAGGAGAGAGGAAAGTCCCAAGATGAAGCTGCCAAACTTAATCTACTTTCCTACAAATTGTATTAATACAAATAGAAGAGGCAACATGAAAACTGTTCCATAAAATTGGACTGTTTAGACACCCTGAACAGTTGTGGGTTATTATTATTATTTTTTAAACTTAATTCACTGAAGATTTATTGAGGACTTAATAGATGCTAGAAATTATGTAAGGTGGGTTAGGAGATAGATGAATCAGAAATGAATTTCAGCCTCAAAGAGTTTACAGTATTAGGAGGCATGATTTGTTCACTATAAGTTGAAAGAAATCTAAGTTATGAGAAAAGAATAATAGAGGTAAAGGAGTTGGTAGAGACTTCTGCGTGGGAATATCATGTAGCATGAGTACCATGAAGGAAGAACTAAATATTCCTAGAGCAAAATGTCTGAAGTGTTGGGGGTTAATTGTAAAACACAGTAATTAAAACAAAAAGGCCCTGCTCTAGAAATGGTTTAGTGTTTTTGAGAAGGAAAGAAAGCGACGTGGTGGTGAGCTTGCCCTTGAGTTCTAAACTCAGCTCTGGGAAGTGGCTTACAGAAATGTCCCAGGGAAAGTGAAGGGGGGAATTGGACCAGCTTCTTCCAGGTCCTGGGCTTGCCAAATCAAGGAGGGAGCGTGGGTGCACAGCTCGCCCGGGGCTGTGAGAGAGCTTCTCCTGCTACTGAGATCTAAGCCAGTGGGAGTCATGGAAACCCGAGAGGTGGGGGGAGAGCAGCAGTTTGAGGGGCACCCGCTTACTGGTGCAGCCCTGGGAGCCTGATGGTGAAAGACTGGCCCCAGTTCTCATGGCCCCTGGCTTTCTCTGCCTGATGAAATTGGTTCTTTCTTGACTTCTAAAAGGGTGATGATTATTAGGTTCTTAATAGATTGCTCTACGAGGAGAGAACTAAAATTTCCCCTCACAAAGTCTAGTGTCTTGGTGACCCTCCTGTCTGGGCTTAGCTATTATGAATAATGCCACTATGAACACGGCGTGCATGTTTTTGTGTGAATACATTTCCAGTTCTCTTAGGTATACACCTAGATGAGGAGCTTCTGGATTGCATGGCAGTTCTATGTTCAACTTTTTGACGAGCCGCCAAAGGGTTTTCCTCAGTGGCTGGGACGCTTGACACTCCCACCAGCAAGATCTGAGGGTTCTAATTTCTCAACATCCTCACCAACCTGGTTATTTTGTGTCCCTTTCTTTCTCTTCCTTCCTTCCTTCCTTTCTTTCTTTCATCGTAGCCATCCCAGTGAATACGATGAACTCTCTCATTCTGGTTTTTGATTCTCATTTCCCTAATGACTACTGACGCTTAACATCTTTTTCTGGGCTTATTGGCCATTCATATGTTTTGTTTGGAGTCTTTTCAAATTCTTTACCAATTTTTAAGTTGAATTATTTGTCTTTTTACTGTTAAGTAGTTGAATTGCTAAGAGTTCCTTATATATGCTAAATATCAGATCTTTATCACTATATGAATTGAAAATACTTTCTCCCATTCTTTGGGTTGTGTTTTTTTCATTTTCTTGATATTGTTCTCTGATGTACAAATGTTTATAATTTTGATGGCATCTGATTTTATTTTTTCCCTTTGGTCATATCCAAGAAATTATTGCCAAATTCACAATCATACAGATTTATATCTTCTAACAGTTTTATAGTTTTAGCTCTTACGTTTAGGTGTGTTTGATCCATTTGGAGTTAATTTTGTGTATGGTGTGAAGTAGGGGTCCTCATTCTTCTGCATGTGGAAATCCACATGTCACATCAGCGTTTGTTGAGAAGCCTGCTCTTTCTCCATTAAAGTGTCTTAACTGAAGTTTTATTGTAAATAAAAAGTTGAAATCTACTATCTGACTTACATTTTTCTCTAATTTCAGAGTTCCATTAGAGTCATTTCTGGTGGTTTTCACTGGACAATATCTCTTAAAATTTGTGGTGATTTTAACTGCCATGTTCAAAATGATTTGAAACAGGCACAAAAGCTGAGCGCTTAAAAACATTTCTCCAGTGTGTCCTGTGTAAGAAAATATATAATTTACAAACCCTATGCCCTTCTCATGTTGTACCTGAAATGCTCTGGCCTCCTCTTTGCCATTTAAAACTCAGTTCCAGTCTGTCTTCCTGGGGGGAAGCTGTCCCAGGGCTTCTGTGTCACCCCTGGGGCTTCTGGACTTGGTATTTTACACGCCTCCATTACTGAAGCGCAGTTACTTATTTACATCCCTGCCCTCCTCTCCCCTTTTCTCTGAGCAGAAGAAACTGAGCCACTCGGGCTGGAAGTGGGCCCTTGGGCTTAGGCTGCACTCACGTTAGCCGTGCGTACAAATCCCCTTCGCAGAACGATGCCCCGACCGGGCAGCACTGGGAAAGCGTGGTGTGGTCTTGTTTGTCAGGACTGATGCAGGGCACGGCTGGCGTTCATCTGGGGCCAGGGCACATGGCACTAACCATCTCTCGGTGGGCAGGACAATAATTCATGGTGCAGGTTTATCCTGCCCCCCATGCAGTGGTGCCTACTTTGGGCAATCCTGACTCCTAAAACATCAAACAAACAAACAACTAAAAAACCTCATTACCAGGTTAAAGAAAAGTCCCAGATATTTCATTTAGTACTTCTTGAGAAACCATGAGTCACATGATCAGTGCAGGAGAATTAGGATTCCAGAAGACAAAGTCAGATCAGTGGTCCATCCAGTGCAGTCCTGGGTCCTCTGTGATGCTGAGTGGAGCTGCCGGAACACCCCCGGCTGCCCCCCACCGCCTCTGGCAGTGTCTTCCCAGGCGCTCAGCAGTGGTTGGAGGTGCTTCGCATCCTCCGTGCCCCCTCCACACCCACTAACTTACTCCCCGCTTCCTAGCTGATGGCCGGTTCCTACGAGTGCTGCACCGCGTTGAGGATGGACTCCCCCTGGCTGTCCCACCCAAGTCATGGGACTCAGCAACCTGAACCGTCTGCCCCTTTGCTCAGTGATGGGCCAGGGCTGGACTTTGCTTCTGGAGGCAGTTCCAGCCCTGCCTCCATTCACAGGGGTCTCCCGGGAGGAGGTGCCCCTCTCTGCACACGGCCCTGTGCCTGCTTTCCGTGGTTTTGTGCACTTTTGATATTTTGCTCACATTGTGGCATCTGCCTGGAGGGCCTCTACCTTTTCCTTTGGACCCCAGCCCATCCCCTTGATCTGATATGTGGTCTTCTTCCACCCTCACCCCAGCCTCAACACTGACACCGCGGTTTTAACATGAACATGTTCATTGCAGCGTTTCTATCCCTGCTCTGATGCCAGGTGCTCCCTGCTTCACGTTTGTGACACCTATTCCACGATAAGTGCAGAAATCAGCTCAGGACAGGGTTGGGTCACACACGGGTGGGAGCCCAGATGGAGTCAGTGATGAACTGAATGGATTTATCTACAAGCTCACTGAACTGCCGCTATTTTTAGCCTTTGTGATTTTGGGAGCAACGTTGTCTATCCTCATGGTGTTATTGGATGTCTGACACCTTGAGGTCTTACAGGACTTTGGGTGGGTAGCACGGGAGGAAAGGGGGGAGAACAGAGAGAAGGAAGAATTGCGGGAGATTCCTGGAAGGAAGAGTTTCCTTGAGCTTTGTGACCCTAGAAACCACAAGCTGGTGGTCCTGGCGTCCAGGACGGGCTGCTGAGCACATTTGCTCCACGGGCCGTGATCTGAGAACATTCACAGAGACTGTCCCATGTGATCAAACTCAAAGCATGACCTCGGGAGGAGATTCCTGGCGCACAGTGGCCGAAAGCAAACTGCGCGGAAAGTAGGTTTTTTCTTTACTTGAAGGTTCTCTCTGTGTTAGAATGTTTTGTCAGTGTCTCCTTCTCACACTCACTGTGCAGTGAACTCTACTTAGTAAGATGCTAGGGTTGAAGAGGTGAAAAGAAAAGGTACCCCCAGTGATGGGCTGTGCTTTCCTTTGTCGGGAGACAGCCCCTGAGGAGGGCTTTAAAGAGATCTGAGCTCGGCACACAAAGACCACTGTTTAAATGGTGATTAATACTGGGTTATGGTGACTCTATCCTAACAATATCTTACCTTTTATAGGGCTTCAACTTTTCAAAGCATGTTTATGTCTTTCACGCATTTGCTTTTCAAGAGGAAGCTGGACCCAGCACACAGCCTTCTCCTTACGTGGTTCTGTGCTCAAATTCATAATTTGGGTGATTCCATTTCATTTCGGCAAATCTTAATCAAATAGTTAGTGTTTATTACCCACCTTACATTTGCTGTTTCACTGGCAAAGCAATATGCCCCAGACACACGCATTTCTTCTCTCCTTGGTGATTACCCAACTCCCTTCCCCACCAAAAGAACTTCCAAGAAAATTAGAATCTATTTGGAAGATAATCTTTGTTCTTCTACTTGTGACATATTTGTTCATTTATGATGTTTGTGGAACGTGTGAAGAAGTTTCTGGTCCTTTCAGCTTTGGTTAAAAAAAAAAGTGCTTTTACTGAGGAAGGGGCTTTGTCCACATGAAAACCACTTTCTGCATAAGTGGGTACATGTCTGTGTCAGTCAGGCCTCAGGCTATTCCGATCGAAGGCGTAGTGGGTGGTGGTGAAGGAGAGGATGTGTGGCGGTCCTCAGAGGTACCATGCAGTGAATGGAGATGGGAGGACGGTGACCAAGGTGGGAGGCACCTGCAGAGAGAAGCAGCGGAGCTTGGAGGGGGCTCGTATTTGGACGTGATGCATTGATGATTCTCCCAGGGCCCCTGAAGGGACACATCTCAGGGGCTGCTGTGGATAGACCATTTGTGTCCCCTCCAAATTCATATGCTGAAGCCTAAATCCTCTTTGTGATGGTATTTGTGAGGTGGGGGGGGAGCTTTGGGAAGCGACTAGATGTGGATGAGGTTATGAGGATGGAGCTCCCATGGTGAAATTACTGCCCTTTTAAGAAGAGGACGAGCCGGATGCCCTTTCTATCTGCCATGAGAGGCCACCTGCAAGCCGGGAGGAGAGCTCTCAGCAACACCAGATCTGCCTGCACTTTGATCATGGACTTCCCAGCATCCTGAAGTATGAGATAGAATTGTTTGTTGTTTAAACCCCCTGTTCGGTCTGTCGTGTCCTGGGATGGCAGCCTGAATGGACTCAGACAGAGGCCAGTTGAAAGAGCCTAGAGGGAAAAAGATTCTGAGGCTGAAGACCAAGCAGGGCCTGTGGAAGGGGCCGTGGCTTCCAGAGAAGGGACCCACGGAGGACAGCAGAGCTGCAGGGGATCCTGCTGCCGGGCAAACGAGGTGGGGAGGACATTCAGGGAGAAGCCACTTGGAATCAGAATGGAGGGTTTGTTTTCCTATATCTCTGACTCAGTTGGACCTAACGTGGGCAAAAATATTAAGGTGAGCTCAGCTTCCAAAATCACCATTGTTGCCATGGTGAAAATGTGGAAAACATGTTGGTAAATTATTTAGGGGACATTGTAGAAAGATCATTCCTCTAAGTCAGAGTCTAAGAAGGGGCCTTGTCCGCCACAAAGACCTGGAAGCCACCCGGGCCATTGATGGCGCCTCTTGCAGCCCCTTGAATGGCACCTGCACACAGAGGTCCTCCCGCCCCATGGCCCACCAAACACAAGGGGTGACTTTTCCACATGCAGCCTTTTCACCCTTCTGCCCCTGATCTGCATCTCAACCCTATGGCTGGGGGAGCCGTGAGCATACAGGAAAGGCTGACAAATTAGTGTCTGAGGTTGGAACTCACCAGAAAACCCGGAATGCATTGTCCTCATGCCACGCGAGAGGGGATGCTGACCTCCAGGTACAGACAGAAGAAAGGGACTAATGTAAAACTAATGACCACTGTGGCAGGAATGCTCTCCTGCTGTGGAGAGAAGGACCAGAGAAGGAATGATGCTGAGATGATCCTTCGTGTTCATTTACTGTGCTTTTACACAGTATTGTCTCTCAAAATTGAAGAGAATGCCACTTGTCACATGCCGTACCCTCAGTTAATATAATAAAGAAATAGCTGTGTGTGTTTGCTTTCAAATTGTTCATGCAGGCTGCTCCATCCTGAAGAAACTTCCAACATGAATGGTTGTGCCTAGAACCTTAACCTGACCATGAATCTCTAAAGATATCACACGTTTTCTTTTTACTTCCTGCTGTCTCTCTTTATTTAAATTTTCTAAGAGTTGATTTGAGGTGTAGGTGGATATATAGCACTCATTAAAAAAAACAAAAGTGGAAGAAAGAATAAGAAAACTATTCTTACCTGTTTTCTGAGAGTAAGGGAAGAGTCAAAAATAACTTAGCTGGTTTTTGCAAATCTTATAATGTTCTCCTGTCTCCTATCCCAACACGCACAAGTGAGTGTGTGTGTGTGTGTGTGTGTGTGTGTGTGTGTGTGTATGAGAGAGAGAAGGAATGAATCTCTGGTGCCTCCTCCTTTTCTCATAAGGACACCAGTCCTATGGGATCAGGGCCCTACCCTATGACCTCATCTAACCTTAATTACCCCCGCTCAGGCTCCATCTCCAAATACAACCACTTTGGGGATTAGGGCTTCAGCATTGAATGGGGGGACACAATTCTGTCCATAGCCAACAGTGTGCTGGAGGAGGGGTTTTAGGGTATTCCAGGGTCTGGGAGTGACCTTGAAGGGTACAGAAGTGTGACAAAGTGCAGCACCTTCCAGGACTATTGCTCTCACTCAAAAATGAGGAGAGAGAGTTAAAGCTGCACAAGCATTTGGCCTATTTCCCCATCAGGCAGTGGGTCTGAGGGTTGTGACGGGACATTTAGGTGCTCCCGGCTGCAGCGGACAAGCCGAAGGGTCCCATCCACATTTGCAGGAGGAGACCTCTGGTGCGGGCAGCTCTGTGGCCTTCCAGTCCCCGTGGGAAGGTGTGGTTTTCTGCTTGGAGGTGATAGGGGGGCGAGAGGTGCCCTGTGGTGCAGAGTCATGCCTTGCAACAGGAGGAGGAGGCGTTGGGGAAATCATGGAGACGGGTGGCCTGCACATTCATCTCCTGGTTTGAGCCTGGTTTTCCTGGGGAGGTTGGCATCCTTCCTCAGCCCCTGAGCAGATGGTGATGGACAGATGTCGAAGCAAAGCAGTAAAATGTGCTCACCCACACCTCACGCTCCACCTGGGGGGCAGGGTGCCTCGCCTCTCAGCCACAGGGTACACAGGTGCCACAGGGTCTCTGCCGGACTTCAGATTCAAGCTTTCATGCTTTGTAAACCCACCGCAGAACCCCAGCTGGGGTGTCAGCTGCCGGGGTCAGCCATCAAACCTGAGGTCAGAAGAAACCGCAGCCGCTGTGACCCATGGCTGCACGTGACCCAGGTGGGAGCCTTGGGCGTCTTGGCTCAGGCCCGAGACCATGGACGGCAGCCAGGCCGCTGTCAGGGCGAGTCCAGCAGGCACGTGGGCCCGGGGACAGTTCCTGCTGGAGACCCCGGCAGGAGGAGCCTCGGCACTGCCTTTGGTTCCCTCCATTGCCGGTGGGCAGGTAGCCCTGGACACCCTGGTCTGGACTCGACCCCCCTGGCCTCTTGGAGAATTACAGGTGGGCTCTGCTCTGCTCATTTCTGGAGCCTGTGAGTGTATGAGTGTAGGTGTAAGGATTTCAATAGGCACCACCAAAACGCACCACTTTAACCTCTTTATCTGCTTCTTACGCAGAGCGGGACCCTCCCCTCCATCTGGCTGGATTGCATGGTACGAGATTCTGTGCTCAGGGTTAATTCATGACTTCCAGTCAAGGGTTAGTTTAAAAATAAATAAAATGGAAGGCACGTAGTAGGTGCGATGGGTGATTTGGCTGGTCTGAGAGCCAAGCCCTTCCTGGTACATGCAGTGCACACCTCACCACGCAGTCTGCCACAAGGGCCTCCCTGTGGGAGGAGTTCAGATCCCCGCCCCATTCACCCTGGTTTTGAGTGCGCTTTGCTCTGGATGGCAGGGTGTGAGTACACGTGACCCGGGGCCTGTTCTGGGCAGAAGCGGTAACAGGCAGTGACCGTGACCAGCAGCTGCTGACCTGCCTCTCTCTGCCATCCAAACAGTATGGACTGGGTGGGGGCTGCCTTTCACCCTGGGCTCGGGATTGAAGAAAACACCCAGAACAGTCCCGCAGGCAATGGACAGCCACAGACGCAGAGATAAACATTTGTCCTTATAAGCCTCCGTGACCTTGGGGTTGTCCTTGCAGCCACCAAGCTGACCGACAGAGTTGGTGTGGGGTGACTACATGTGGAATTCACGGTGGCATAAATGACAAGGTGAGTAATCCATTTTCTTTCAGTGCCTCTAGACAACGTGCTCATTTGCGGCCATGGCTTCTTCCAGGCTGGTGGTGTGATAAGTGAGGCTGAGCCAGAGGAGTCTGGGCCTGGGCGGGCTCACCGTGATGGCTGGGCCGTGTTGGGTTAGAAACTAGCCTGGGCCAAGCTGCTGGTCCCTTGCACTTTGCAAAGCTGGTGCAAACTGCAGGCCTCAGCTATCGGGACCCATCGAGGGCATGAGCCCAGCTGCCTTCACTTCTGGCAGCCTTGGGGCATCTGGTAAGTGTGGTAAGTAAAGACATTTTCTCACCTGGAGGAGAATAAAAGTAGCGTGAGTGAGTGAAGTGGTCTGTCGTGTGTGCAGGTGAGACTCCTGTGTCTGGCCCTGGCGTCCTGGCGTGCATATTAATTGTGTCCCCTTGTACTCTCCAAAGTGACCCTGTTTCCACCTGGAAATTAGCAAATAGGACTTGCTGAAGTGTGCAAGCCAAAAGCTTTTTTTGAGTTGTAAAAAGTCAAAATTAATTATGAGGAACAAAACCTGACTTCACATACATGCCCATCCCTGCATTCTGCATGTGCATGTCAATATTTGTGTAGAGAGAAAACAGGACTCTGACTTGACAGA
Source organism: Monodon monoceros (assembly GCF_005190385.1). Taxonomy (NCBI): domain Eukaryota; kingdom Metazoa; phylum Chordata; class Mammalia; order Artiodactyla; family Monodontidae; genus Monodon; species Monodon monoceros. The sequence goes on along the minus strand of NW_021703768.1, from coordinate 5,151,735 downwards.
TTTGTGTTTCCAGTCCCTCATCTCAGCACCCTTTCTCCACGTCTAAGGGACGGAGAAAAGCTGGGTTTGGTTCTGGGGCAAAGCATCATCCCTGTGGCATCTCCCGTTGATCCAGTGACTCTGCTCACCTGAGAGAAGCAGCAACCTGGGCAGGTCAAGAGCTTCCCCCAGTGGACAGCAGGCTTCACTGAGTCTCTGAGTGTTGGGTGTCATGACACCAGGAAGGTGTATGATTACAGAACAACTGGGGAAATCAGCATCAGACAGTAGGCCAAGGCAAGAAACCAGCTAGGTTAGTTGGGGCCTGGCCTTTGATGACCCCTCACCAGCCGGTGACCAGGCTAAGGTTGTCATCCCCGACCTGTCCTCTGCGAGCGGCAGGAGAACCGTTTTCTGGAACGGCTGCTCTGCTCAAAGGGACTTATTTTAAAGACTCTGAATTTATGACCCTGTTGGAGGGCTGCCATTCATAAGTTGAGTTTCACTATAATCCAACCTTCTAATGTCTTTACAAACCTGACTTTTAAAGAGCAGGAATCTAGTACAGGGGAAAAAGAGGGGTGAATTTTGCGGCCCAGAGCTTGTGATGATGTGATAGTCAGTTTTAGGATTCAGCAGAGAAAATTAGCGCCTATTACAATGCTCTTTAGGTTTTATGGATAAAAAAAAAACAGAGCTACCATCCTGTAATCCAACTCCTGGGCATATAGCCAGAGAAAACTCTAATTTGAAAAGACACATGCACCCTGATGTTCATAGCAGCACTGTTTACAACAGCCAAGGCATGGAAGCAACCTAAATGTCCATCAACAGAGGAATGGATAAAGAAGATGTGGTATATATATGTCTATATATATGTGTGTGTGTGTATACACACACACACACACACACACACACACACACACACACACAATGGAATACTACTCAGCCATGAAAAAGAATGAAGTAATGCCATTTGCAGCAACATAGATGGACCTAGAGATTATCATACTAAGTGAATTAATTCAGACAAAGACAAATATCCTATGATATCACTTATATGTAGAATTTTAAAAAAATGATACAAATGAACTTACTTACAAAACAGAAAATAGACTCACAGACATAGAAAACAAGCTTATGGTTACCAAAGGGGAAGCGGGGGAGGGATAAATTAGGAGTTTGGGATTAACAGATACACACTACTATATATAAAATACATAATTGACAAGGACCTACTGTACAGCACAGGGAACTATACTCAATGTCTTGTAATACCCTATAAGGGAAAAGAATCTAAAAAATAATATGTAGATGGTTATATATCTATAGATAGTTTTATATATATATATATATAACTGAATCACTTTGCTGTATACCTGAAACTAACACAAGAGCGTAAATCAACTATGTTTCAATAATTTTTTTAAAAAAAAGGAATGGTAAACTTAGTATGTGGAAAATGCAGAATGACTATTTTTTAATTTTGAACTGTAATTTTGATGCTGAAATCAGTGATACTCTTTTAGCAGAAAAAATGTGCCTGAAGTGGGCAAGCGGCCTCAAGCTGGAACTGAGCCCCCTTCAGGATGGCAGGAACCAGACCACTCACACAGGGCCCCGGCTTCTGGCACCCACACAGTGGCATCTGAATTACATATTAAAACACAGCTTTCTTTATATTTGGCCTGTAATTTCAGTCTCTTGCTATAATACTGTCTTGCAAAGGATTTTGCAAAACTTTGCCCAGTGAGGCCCTTTATCTTTCATCTTCCTCCAGCACAGAGCTGAGGGCAGATGGGGCAGCTTCATTCTGCAGCTACCTCTTGTCATTCTTTTTTCCCTACATTAGTGTCTGGAGGGCAGCCTGCCCTTCTGGTCTATCACTGCCCTCCCAGTGGGAGCGAATCTCCCCCTCCTCTGCGCCTCCCTATTCTTGTAATACAGCCCTTTGGGGCCCGATGTTACTTTCCTGATGAAACAAGTCCTTGAAGACGGGACCATGTGAGGGGCCACTTTGCAATCCTTCACAGAGCCAGGCCAGTGAAACGGGATTCGGACCATCTCCCGCACTTTGGGCCCAGGGGCTCACTGAGGTGGTGCAGGTGCTATTGCAAGCCAGGGAGGTGCACAGGGTGAGTGGGGCTGGCCACACCAGGAGCTGCACTTGGGGCAGCTGGTGTTTGGGAGGGCAGGTGTCCATTGTAATCCCAGGCGCTGCTGCAGGTCTTCTGGGTCCCCAGTTAGGGCTGGCATAATCCAGTCCGAGGGGGATTGGTGTGATGGTTAATTGTACATATCAACTAGGCTGGGCTCTGAGGTCCACTTGCTTGGTCAAACACCAGACTAGCATTGCTGTGAAGGTGTATTTCAGATGTGATTAACATTTTAAAAATTTTTTTAAAAATTATTGAAGTTTAGTTGATTTACGATGTTATGTTAGTTTCTGGTGTACAGCAAAGTGATTCCATATATATATGTGTGTGTGTATATATATAAATATATATATACATATATACACACACACATACACATATACATATATACATATTCTTTTGCAAATTCTTTTCCACTATATTGATAGTTTATTACGTGATATTCAATACCGTTCCCTGTGCTACACAGTAGGACCTTGTCGTTTACCTATTTTATATATGGTAGTGTGCATCTGCTAATCCCACACTCATAATTTATCTCACCCACTCCACTATCCCTTTTGGTAACCATAAGTTTGCTTTCTATGTCTGTGAATTTGTTTCTGTTTTGTAAATAAGTTCATTTGTATATTTTTTTAGGTTCCACATGTAAGTGATGTCATATGATGTTTGTCTTTCTCTGTCTGGCTCACTTCACCTAGTTTGATAATCTCTAGGTCCATCCATGTTGCTGCAAATGGCAATATTTCATTCTGTTTTATGGCTAATATTCCATTGTATATATGTGCCACATCTTCTTTATCCATTCATGTATTTTTTTAAGTATTTAAAAAATTTAATTAATTTATTTTTGGCTGCATTGGGTCTTCGTTGCTGCACACGGGCTCTCTCTAGTTGCAGTGAGCGGGGGCTGCTCTTATTTGCGGCATGGGGGCTTCTCACTGCGGTGGCTTCTCTTGTGGCGGAGCACGTGCTCTAGGCACATGGGCTTCAGTAGTTGTGGCTCGCGGGCTCTAGAGCGCAGGCTCAGTAGCTGTGGTGCGTGGGCTTAGTTGCTCTGAGGCATGTGGGATCTTCCCGGACCAGGGCTTGAACTTGTGTCCCCTGCATTGGTAGGCCGATTCTTAACCACTGCGCCACCAGGGAAGTCCCTATCCATTTGCCTATTGATGGACATTTAGGTTGCTTCCATGTCTTGGCTATTGTGAATAGTGCTGCTATGAACACTGGGGTGCATGCATAGACCTGATTAACATTTAACATTTAAATCAGTGGACTTTGAGTAAAGCCAATCACCCATCACAGTGGGGTGGGCCTCGTCCAATCAGTTGAAGGTCCCAAGAGCAAAGACTGATGTTTCCCTGAGAAGAAGGAATTCGGCCTCAAGACTGTAACATAGAAACCCTGCCTGAGGGATCTGTTCGCTGATGGGGAGCTTTGGTACCTTGGGCCGGCCCGAGGTAAAGAGAGCCAGGAGGGTGCTGTGCCTGCTGTTCTGAGAAGGGTCTGCGGCTTGGTGTGGGCACCATCTGGCCTGACTCTGTCTCGGGGCCGGGAGGGGCCTCTGTGCCCCAGTCCCATATTCACCCACAGACTCTGCTGGGACGGCCACGGCGATGAGTATGATCCAGGCAGTGGGATCTTAGTTCCCAGACCAGGGATCGAAATCAAACCCATGGTAGTGAAAGCACCAAGTTTTAACCAGTGGGCAACCAGGAATTCTGAGATTCATGTTCAATGTGAAGTCAGTAAATGGTGGTTCCGTTCTCTACTACAGGAGAAAAAAGTAGGGTATCACGGTGATGGTGGCTTCATGGAGTGAGTTTGGGAGTATTCCTTCCTCTGCAATATTTTGGAAGAGTTTGAGAAGGATGGATGTTGGCTCTTCTCTGAATGTTGATGGAATTGACCTGTGAAGCCATCTAGTCCTGGGCTTTTGTTTGTTGGAGGTTTTTTTTTTTAATTTAAATTTTCAAAAAAAAAAAAAAAAAAAAAACCCTGCCTGAGTTTCCAGCCTGCTGCTCTGCAGAACCTCTGCAGGCTCAAGGCTGCAGCATCGACTCTAACCCGAACTTCTGGACTGCTGCCTGGCGTACAGGTTTTGGACTTGCCAGCTCCCACGATCGTGTGAGTCAATCCCTTAAAACACCCACCCCCTCTATAAATATACTGTTCCTGTGTCTCTAGAGAATGCTGACTAATACAGCAGGGATAACAGGGTCAGGGGTCACCTTTCAATTAATTGTGTCATCTCTAGAGAGGCTGCACCTGTCCTGTGCAGGTGCAGCCTGCCGTAGCAAACCTGGTCCCTGGGCGGGATGACCCTGCAGAAGTGCCCCCCTGCACAGGCTGCCACCATCACCAACCGTCTTCCCTGAAGCCTCCTCATTCGGGGGCATTTTCTCCTCAGACTGATTCCAGCACTTTCTACCAGGTTCTGGAGCCCCATTTCTCTTTGAGGCCAATTTCCCGGTCTCTGTGCCAGCCCTCGCATCTAAGAGCAGATGTCATGAAGACTCACGAGCAGTTCAGAAGCACGCCGAACAATATAAAATTTATTATAAAACTTCAGTAAATATAAATATCCAGGTGCCATTTGGAATGAAGATCGCACCACAGGAAAGGATTAAAAGCCGCACGGATACCGACGGGAGGATGTCAGAGGCCAGCCGCGCAGCTTTTCACCAGGAAATAGGCCTTCCTTCTGAATGGGTGTTACAAAAACAACCAAAATTTACGGAAACATTTTTTTTGAAAACCCCGCAAAATACAAAAATGAAACACAGGGCTCCAAGGTCATCACTTGACATCTGCCCAAGTGGACCCACCACTAGTCCTCAGTAGGACGGTGGGGATTCGGTGTAACCGGTAAGTCTCTAATTCAGATACAACCTGTAATTCTGTCACTTGAAATAGAAAAGCAGTAAGAAATGGGTTTAAATAGGAACACTCACTTGTAAATAACTGAGAAAGATAAAACATAAAATAAGAAAATTCTCTCCTCCAGCACACGAGTCTGAAAGGGACAGGAGCACCCTAGCAGGGATTTCATTTTCCCGTTTCCAGAGGCGAGGTCCCCAGTCAGGATGGAGACCAGCTCTCCTGTCCGGGCCCCAGGTCCCTGTGCAGAGAAACTGCTCTTGGGGCAGGATGGGCCTGGGGACTCAGCCCAAAGCTGATCCCGCCGTCGGAAGGGACCTCCAGGTGGGAGCTGGGCCGGCAGCCTTAGAGGCAGATGCTCTGTATTTCTCCCTCATTTCCTGGCCTGCCCTCCTTGACAAAGCTCTGCACTTCTAGGTGAGCACGTGCCCTGCTGCACAGTGCACCCTGTGGCCTGACTCGACATCCCCACCTCCCCGAGAGCATGTCCATGTGCCTGGGGATGCGCTCACACACACGAGTCACACACACGCTCACGTGCTCACACACACACACACACACAGGCATGCACAGAATCATATATAAGAGCCCCAGATGTTTTTTCTTCTCCCAGCTTCCATCTTCCTCGGAAGCACCCCGGTGTAGACCACACAGCTCGCTGGTGCTGGAAACAGGTACCTCCTGTGCCCTGTCAGCTCACAGGTTGGATGTGGAGCACATCTTGCAGCACTGCTGGCCATAGAAGTGGTGGCTGCACATCCCGTGCTGGGGCACCAGGGTGCACCAGTGGAAGCGGTCCTCGCAGAAGGCGTCTGAAAGTGAACAGTCCAGAGTTAGTCACCGTTCCAGCACCCCGTGTCTGCTGCCACTGCCAATAACTCCAGAAGATCAAGGTAAATCTGTCATTGCCCTGAAGCTGCTGAAGGAGGGCAGCTCCTCAGGTCAAATGGGCCATGTGGGTTGTACTGTTTTCACAAGACCTTTCTTGGAAGCTTCCTGCAAAGTTGAAATTTTCTGCTTTTTGTGATAAACCCATCCACATAACCACTCATCCACCCAAGGCGATGGGGCTTCTGTGGACTGGACTCCAATTGCTGAGTCCCTGATTGAGCCAAACCACTCATTCTCCTCCAGCCCCATTTTCTCTTCCAGAAACCTCAACAGATACACAGGGCATGGTCCCCGCAAATACCTGAGGCACCGAGGGCGTGTGCACAGGGATGGCGTTTAGAGCACATCCAAGGAATAATCTGGGTTCTCCTTTACCTCGGGCGGAAAAGGCTGCTCTACTTAAAATCGGCTTCTCTGAATATAAAGAGCAGCAGTGAAACAGGAGCAATCTGATTTCCCAGCCGTCTGTGTCATTTCTGGGGAGGCGTGAGAAGCAAGGGGTCTGCTTTGTGGGCTATGTCATGGGAAAGCTGGGGGAGGAGATGGAGAGAGAACCGGGGAGCCGACACCAACCCCTCGACCTAGCAGGCACCCAGCACCTCCTCAACCCTCTTAGGAGACACTCCGGAAACGGGACAGCCCCCCCGAAACGCCAAGGTCAAGCTGAGGGGCTCCGACAACTCACCTTTCTTCTGTGCGATGGGGCAGAAGCGGGTGTTGCAGGCCTGGGAGGCCGCGGGCTTCTGGTGCGCGGAGCAGCCCACGGCTGGCCGGCGCCCCGCCAGGCACTGCACGGACCTCGTCTGCATGCCGCCTCCACAGCTGGCCGTGCACTGCGGGAAGCACAAGCAAGAGTCACAGGGGCCACCAGGTCCTTGGGTCAGCTGCTCTCGCAAGCTTCCCCCCCGCCCCCCAACAGGCTCCTCACGGTGGTCTGCCTCAACCAACCACTGTGGGTGGCTGAGCAGATTCTGGATTTTTCCCAGGTATGGACACTGGGGAGAAGTGCCCAGAAGCCTGAATGTCCTTGAGTCATCAAGGGTCTGATGGACACCAAAAAGTGGCATGCATCTGGGGATGCAGGCTATGGGTCTCTCATGAAACGCCATCACCAAGCCAGCCCTTCTGGTGCCCCTGACCTGGAAAACCTTGACAGGCCAACTCCCCAGGAGTTGACACTCAGCCCCTTCCAGACCCCAAGCGCAGGGACTCTGCATGTCTGGAGGTTCCCCGGGCTCGTTTGCGTGCTTCCGGGAACTTTGTTTCCCGACGCCGAGGCCCCCGCGCTCTAAGGCACAGAGCACAGAGGGGCCAGAATAGGAAGGAGAGGCTGGATCAGACCATCTCTCACCAGCTGGCCGGGCGCACACCCCACAGACCACAGCAGCGGGTCCATCTGAGATCAACTGCCGGCAATAAACCAGGAGGGACGTGGGTGATCAGAGAGACGGAGGGGCCTAAACGTGTAGCAGTGAATATGCCCCAAAAGAAGGCGACTCAAGGTCTAGACGGAAGCATGTGAATTGTGCTCAGACAAGGCTGTGACTTCAAGACAGTTAAGAATGTAAGCAATTAAAGGAGCACCTGCAAAAAGTCGGGGTCAGAGAACGTTTTGGATATCCTGTGGATAAGCTAAATGGTTGCTTTAAAACACGAGGCTAAAGCCGTGCAGATTTAGGGATACACATAACTCAGGCTGCTGCCAGAATGTACAGGTCCGTGTGCCAGGACCCCATTGGAGCAGCCCTGGGGCTGGTCTTCCACAGCAGAAACAGCCCGCAGCCAGACGCTTGCCTGCAGCCGGATGTTCAGGACCCGCTGCAAACAGAGCCTGGAGAAGTGGCTTTAGCATCCCCTGGGATAGGGACTCCGCGATGGAGTAAGTAAAACATCTCTATCTGCCCCTCGGGGGGAGAAAAGTTGGAAACAGAGAGTCCTGAAAACTCATAAGCCGAAGGAATTGTTCCTGCTTCTTTTTTTTTCTCTTTAGGGAAAGGATGGCTGGGCCCCTGGAGAGAAAATCCAGGGCTTTAGCTGATAAGCATGTGGGTTTGGAACATTCTGTGAGGCTTACCCCTTCTCTTCAAAACCAATTTCAGCGAAAGTCATCAATAGTTCAGTTTCAGTATATGACTATGGCAGCCAGGAAAACAACAGTGTTGTGGGCAGACTCATGTCTGATTCCTGAACCATGAGGCTCATCCGCGATAGAGCTAGGTGTTTCCCACTGCCTATAACATCTTTCTGAACATTCCGGCAGAGCCGCAATTCTGGCCTTGGTGCTTTGCACTCTGGTTCCAGGCCCTCCCTCAGCTACCATCGTGGACAGAGAACTTACAGGGCTGCACTGCCACAGGGTTCCTAGGGTCTCTTCAGTCACATCTTCCTCTGTAGGTGCTGAATGTCTCTGCCTTGTGAGTTGAGTTTCTTTCATCAACAGCAGCAGAGGCAGAATTCCACTCTTGCTAAAGTTGTTATGCCTCAATTAGAAATCAAGAGATCTGGCCAGCATTTTGCATCACTTAAACAGCACCAAGTGGTTTGATTCTTTTTTCGTCATTGGTTAATTTATTCACAAAGAGACCTCATCCTCCTCCTCTTACCAGGCACTGTTCTAGGCTCCAGACACTAGTGCTGAGCACAAGCAGCTTGCCCTTCCTCGGGGCACTTTCTAAAGCCGCTACTCAAAGCTCGGTTTCTGGACAAGCAGCCCTGGCAACAGCTGGGAGTCTGTCAACATCCCTGCCTCCCACCTCCGGACGCTGCCTCAGAATCTGCGCAACCCCCCGATGATCCATAAGAACACCCAGTGTGAGAAGAAGTGGTCTAGAGAGATTTTAAACTCCCCGTGAGAGACATATTTTTAGGAAAAAAGCCTCCAAATTGCTCAACTTTTGTGTTTCTTCATGTAAACAGAAAGGACTAAGATGTTTGGCTGCAGATTTTGAAAATACTTCACATTGATAGAACCTGAGATAGAGCAGGAGAGGGAAGAAAAAGAAGGAATCTGAAAAAGTTTATTCACTTTTTTGTGTTTGTTTTCCCCAGGAAGGAAAAGCTATGCAAGTCGTTCAGCTATATCATAAACATAACGGCCTCAAACTCAGCATGGGGTTTAGAAATCACATTCCAGATTTTCCACTGGATTTGCAGATGGGTTGATCCTAAGAATCTCTGTGCAGACTCCCAGGGTGGAGAGCGAGCGGCTGGGGCTGCAGGAGCAACAGGTGTGGAGGACAAGTCACAGGACACAACACTGCTGGGAAAGGAATACTCGGTGGAAAGAGAGACCGGAGCTCAGATCTGAAGTCAAAGGCTAAGTCTTCTTCCTCAGCTTCATGGGGTTTAGCCTGAGCGTCTCAGGCCATTCCTCGTACTGATGGCAGGAGAGGCGGCCGCCGTGCCGGGCGCTGACGGTGTCCTGCACCTGCTCTCTGACCTGCAGAGTGACAGCTGCGTCGCCCTCTGTCCAGACCCCCTGCTGCAGGAGACACCCTCCACACCAGTGGCTCTCAAGCTCGAATGCATGTCCGAATGAACCACAGGTCTCAGCAAAGCAGAATGCTGGGGCCCAGGCCCAAAGCTTGAGCGCCAGCAGGTCTGGGCTGGGCCCGAGAACCTGCATGTGTAGCCACGCTGCTACGGGTCGGGACACACCCGGAGAACTGCTCTCCATTGAGTGACCGGAACCACACCGGCAAGAGCACCGTCCTCTTCTATTTTCAGAACTGACTTCAGTCACATTCAATCTAACAAAACCAGCACGTGAAGCTGACCTGCTGCTTGACTGCAAACAGTTAAATGAGCACCTGAGACTTTCCCCCACGTGGCCCTGGTGGTCACGATCTTCAGTCCATGGACTCTCCCCACTGCACCCTGCTCACTTCTGCTCACCTTCCAGGGCCTCGGTCTGAATGTCCCTGAGCCAGAAAATGTGGATGACTCCCACTCTGTGGGTGGGAGGCATGGGCTGCTCACCCCACTGCTGGGGCCCCGGGGCCTTAAGCCACCTCCCGTAGCCTCTGGCCCTTCACCCCCACATGCTGCTGCTGGTGACAGGGCCTGAGACCAGGGCTCCGTCCAAGAACCAAGGAACCAGATGGAGAAAAACGTCGAGGCAGGGTTCCGTGGGACGGCCCCCTGAGGTCTAGCAATGACGGTCTTCTTGTCATTCTAGAATTAAATGGCCTTCTGGAGGGTGACGCATGCCCGTCCTCCCCTGGACCCCATGCAGACCAGCACACTCTGCTCTGAAAGGGCCCCTGTAGGTTGACCAGTCCTGCCCCCTTCCAGGGAGTCTCAGGGCAGACATCCCCTCAGACAGACTCCACGGACATTGAAATGCTGAAAGACCTCTCCCTTCGGATGTCCTCTGTGTGCCCTGTCCCCTCGGCGATCCCCGTGTTCCTAGGAGGCTTGGCCACCCCTGTATAAGAGGCACTGCTATCCTCTGACTGGAGGAATGGGGGAATTGATGATTACTCTTAGTCATTATCAAAAAAAACAACAAAGATACATTTTTAAACAATAACATTTGCCTCCGGGTTTGTTTTAAATTAGAGTGACTACTCTTGTTTATGTTATTGGTCTTCATGGATAAATGCTAGTGGAAGGCGATGTCTGAGAGCTCTAAGTCCTGATTGATGTTCTACGTGGTCTTAGTCTAAGGTAACTGTCCACCTGTCACATTCACAGGAACCTGTAAAACCACGGGGCTTCTTCCAGGGCAAAGTTCATCTCTCAAATGCATGGACACGTAGTCAACAAAGGCATGTTAACTGCAGACAGCCAGAGGCCTCACACCTTCATCTTCCTTCTGTGAAGCCTCTACAGAGGCTGGAGGGGGGCGGTTTCTTCCCTTGTTTATCACCTTCGTGGACCTCTCCAAGTCTGGAGCTTCAGCCACCATAACTCCTCCCAGAGACCAAATATCTACTCAGTCAGGATGGGACAACACACAACATTTCTGCTCTAAACATAGACGGGGCTGTGTATTTTTGTACGGATTCAATTGGTTACTGGCAGACTCCCTCCAGCTCAGGCGACCTTATCCATCAACGTCAACAAAACGGTTCCTGTTTTCCTGTGCACCCTCATAATTAGAAGAGGATGAGAGCAAATTATTAGAGGTGGGCGAATGGGTCCAGGGTGCAGGGCAGCCCTCTGTGATGGACTGACCACACTCATCCAGACCAAGCCTGCCGAAGTCTCCACATGTTCTGTGTGGGCCCGTGTGTGAGTGTTCACGTGTATGCCCATATGTGTGAGTCTGTGTATGTGTGTGTGTGTTTGATACATTGTTGCAGTCATAGTTGCCAAGATGGAAAACCCTGTGGATGACGTATGGGACATGGCTCTTTGTCCCTGAAAGCCCAAGGGTCTCCACATCAACTTGTGCACAGTCCTGGTGAGGAACCCCGGAACAAGACAGGGCCCCGGCACTCCAGCACTGAGAACACACCCAGTCTCTGTCATGTAGAGGCAGACACAGTCCAGCAGGTGTTTGTACTTAAGTCTTTCCAAGACCAGGTTAGCGTGTGATCCACTGGATGCTAAGCCCAAACGACCCAAATGAATGAAGTCAGTCCTGCCAGACGATGCACTACTAACCAAAATGATAAGCCGGGCCATTGAGACCAACAGAAACTCTCCTGATCAAATAACAGAACCTGCCATCTTCCTGCTGTTACAGGAATAACCTGTCTGGGGGCAAAGCTGAGCCAGGCACTGGCCACGCATTTCCGTCCCACAATTTCCCACGATTGCAGGGCGCAGAGCTTTGGGTACAAGAGCTCATGGCAAACATCGCCTTTGAGTTATTACTCCCAAAAGTTATGGACTCGGAATGTAATAGATGAGTCACACTGGATAAGATCTTCAAGTAGCTTATGAAAAAAATGACTTATTAGACAGACAGATTGAATACTTCAGGCTGGTGAAAACTATGCAAGATGTATTTTTAGGTTTTAGGTTTTGGTTTAAAGTAAATAAGGATAAACTTTGTTTTTCTTTTTCTAAATTTGCCTGAAGTCTCTGAAATGAGCAGAGTGAATACTGGCCTGATTCAGTCTCAGGAGCCTCAGTCTCCCCACGGACAGACGGACCATGGTCTTGGGAACCACCTGTACTTGTCTCTGACTCACGTTCTCAAAAAGACAGAGAAAGCGAAGCATCTGCGTCAGAAACAACTCGACTCAGCTTCTTAGCTCATCCATCCCTTCACCTTGCTGGAAAGCCTGCGCACTCAGAGGAAAACAGAAGGGGAACGTGTGTAGCAAGTGATACTTTTGACCTACTTAAAAAATAGCAAATGCTTGAGAAGGATGTGGTTCAAAGGTCCCCTGGTCCGATATTCTAAATTAAACAAATTCTAATTTAAATACCATTTGGGGAGGAGTTCATATATTTGTAAATGAAAAAGCAGCATCAAGTTTGAAGATAAGAGGAACCAAGCAAAGCAAGAACAGAGCTAGAGGGCAGTGCATACAGTGGGTGGAAGGTCTTTCTGCCTCTTCCTCTCCAAGGACTGAGGGATGGTTTCCTTCTTCAGAGCTCAGAGTTTGGGACCAGGGATATGGCAGAGGCACCAGAGGGACGGCAATGGCCGGGCTGGGATGTTGCGATTTCTAGAGAAGATTATTGATTACCAGCCAATCCTGGGCTCACATACACAGCAGAGCTCCAACAGAATGAATTGGGGCTTCATTTGGGGGGATTTTGAACTGGTTTTATTCTAGTAAAATTTTAGCTAATACTGAAAAAAATTCCGTGGTGGCTTAATTTGGTTCCAATATATATTTCCGTTTGTTTCCTTTGGACTTAGATAAAAATAATAATTCTGTGTGATTTTTGCTCTGTCAAGCTTGTTCATTTCAGGTTTGCATTCAGGGTTGAGTTTACGTCAGAAGGTTGTTCAATAGAATTGGTGGTGGTGGGCACACATGAGGGAGGGTGGGTGCCATGCTTGGGGACCCCGGTCTGTGGGGAATCAGGAGAGCTGAGAGTGAAAGAGCCCACCGCCTGTCACCTCTTGGCCATTCCTGGATCAGGGGACTGTGGGTCACAGAGCCTTGAGGTCTCCCCTCTGAGATTCATGTTCCTCCTTCTGGAGAAACCCCTGTGCTGGCGGACACCATGGTATTGTCGGATTCAGCTGCTGTAGCTCACATGCCCACTGTCCTCAGACTCCAAGCTGGGCTAAGAGGAATGTGAAGGAACTTAAGGCACAGCCCTTGCTGCTGGGAGTCACCCTTGGGGGGTCAGGAGGAAACATGATGGGACAAGGACACAACTGAAAATGAGCAGCACCCTGCGGGGCCTTCCTGGGGACAGACACCCCCAGTGTCCCCCGCCTCTTGTTTGTAGAAAAGCTTTAACCTCCTAGGCCTTCCCCAAGTTCCAAAAATTAAAATTTAATCAGAGAAGTTAAAAAATGCAGAAACAAAGGAAAAGTCCAGTAATACAAAATAATAATAGTTTAGCCATAAAACAAAGTCAAGGACCTTTGATTCCTCCTCAAGGGCTACAGATAACATCCTGAGCCATGTCCTTGTGTTGTTTTGCAGACAATGAAACCCCACCAGAGAAAGTCAACTGCATGCTGACCACCAACCAGCACATAGAGCCCATACCGGTTGGGGCCAGAAAATCGGCAACTGAGATTCCTGAAATACCACCCTGTTACCTCACCATCAACCAATCAGAGAACTGTGAACAAGCTGATCATGTACCCCGTAACCCTCTCCCTCAGTCTTTAAAAACCCTTTCCTGAAAGCTGTCAGGGAGTTTAGGTCTTTTTGAGGCTGTTCTCCTTGCTTGGTGCCTGCAGTAAACACTGTACCTTCCTTCACCACAAAATGGTGTCAGTAGATTGGCTTTGCTGTGCATTGGGCAAGCAGACCCAGGTTAGATTCGGTAACGCCAATAACCACCATGTTAGATGCTCAGGGCTGCTGGAACAAATGACCAGAAGCTGGGGGGCTTGAAACAGCAGAAACAACTCTCTCAGTTCAGGAGGCCAGAAGTATAAAATCAAGACATTGGCAGAAGGAGCAAGTTCCATCTCTTCTGGAGGTCCTAAGGGGGAATCTGCTCATCCTTTTCCAGAGTCCGGAGGCTGCCGGCAATCCTGGGTGTTCTTGGGTCCATAGCTGCATCAATGTGACCTCTGCCTCTATTATCACATGACCTTTCCCCTGTGTGTCCTATAAGGACATTGGTCATTGGGTTAGGGTTCGCCCAAATCCAGAATGACCTCATCTTAGCTAATTAAACCTGCAAACTTCCTATTTCTGAATAAGATCACATTTTGAGGTCCTGGGTGGACATGAGTTTTGGGGACACTGTTCACGGCAAGACACAGGACATGCCCAGGAGGCAGGGTGTGGTGTCCCTTCTGAGAGGAGCCACGCACAGCGGCTGTCATGGTGCAGGGGCCTCAGGAAAGGGATTTTTGCATCAGGAGGGATTGAAGACGGGTCCCGGAGGCCAGGATATACGTGAGGAGACTCAGATGGAGGGAGAGCTGGTCAAAGTCTGGCACCACTGGTCCCGTCTGGCTAAGCACTGTGGTTGCACCAGTCACTCCTCCTGCCCGGCCCCTGGCTGGCACTGATTTCCACACAGAACACTGATGTCCCTTCCAGGACAGGTGGTGTAGACGAGCGTGTCTTGCCTGGGATGTGGCCTGCCCCACTGGCAGATCAATAACAGTAATTGTTCAGTTCTTAGTAAAGCTTACCCAGATCAACACTGGTTACACATTTCTGTGGAGCTGGGGACCCAGCAGCCTGCTTCTTTAGGAGCTGGTCTGGCCACGTTCCCGATGCTTCCTCTGGGAGCTTTCCTCCCTCATCCCATCAGGTACACAGACTTGGGGAGATCCTCAGTGACTAGAAACACATGTGCACGGGCTTCTCCTTGCGGTGGCTTCTCTTGCTGCAGAGCATGGGCTCTAGGCGTGCGGGCTTCAGTAGTTGCGGCTCGTGGGCTCAGTAGTTGTGACTCGCGGGCTCTAGAGTGCAGGCTTAGTAGTTGTGGCACACGGGCTTATTTGCTCTGCGGCATGTGGGATCTTCCCAGGCCAGGGCTCGAACCCGTGTCCCCTGAATTTGCAGGTGGATTCTTAACCACTGCACCACCAGCGAAGCCCCCCTGAGTCACTCATTGAATTTGTTTTTCATTTAGAATTCCATATTTAGCAAATATTCTGTGAATACTCTGTATGGGCTCGGTGCCCTGGTAGGCACTGGGGACTGTATATATAAAATGTACATGTATGTATGTATGTATGTATGTATGTATGTATGTATGTATGTATCTACCCACCTGTCAGTGTGTAGGATACACAGTAAAACACTTAGCAGGACACTTGCCACAAAGTGATCTCTGGGTAAATACCAGTCGGGATGGTTGTTTTGTGACTCTCTGCTTTCGAGCAGCTCACATCTAGCCGGAACCTCTCCACCGAGGCCAGCCGCGAACACTGAGCAGGGGCTCTGCTCGCCCTCCCTTCACCCCTACCTGAGACCAGGGCGAGGCAAACCAGTCGGCCTGTGGGGAGCCTGCAGCCGCGAACAGGGGGTGCTTAGGGCAGGGAAATGGGGCGCAGATGCGTTCCAGCTCCAGGCGGGGCTGCGGTAGGTGCAAGCACTTCTTCGGGGCCAGATCGCGGTACTTCCCAGAACTATACTTCTCAGCACATTTGAAGGATCTTTTCTGTGTTCCTCTTTCACACGTAACAGAGCACTGGAAAGAAAAGACAACAAAGGATGCGAGTGAAAGGTATTTCTCCTGTGGTGGCTGTCTCTTCTACAAAATCATTGAGTCGAGAAGCCTCCTGATTATATCAGCTTGACCGTTTTCCTAAGTATAAATGGTCAGTGGAATATATGGGACCTTGGCATGTTAAAAAGGTGTTACAGTATCTGCCATAAAAAGGAAGACCTTGTGGTCGCAGTGGTCTAGCACTGGGGGCATGAGTTGGGGCAGGGCAATCAGAAACCATGAAGAGATTAATTCTGGAGCTACTGCTTCACTGGGAAATTAAAATGTTGGGCTGTAACTGACACCAGAATGCACTGAAATTTAATAGCTCCATGTGTAGCTCCATGGATTCACACCACCCAACTGCAGCGTGATGCTGGCCCCTAAAGCAGGGGCAGGCAGGGGAAACCCAGGGTTCATAATCCTCCTCAGAAAGCCGAGTGCTGCCCTGAAGACAGCGAGCACAGACAGCAAACCTATTCGGTCCCACGGTGATGTGCTCTGAGCCTGAGCTGTCACTGCAGCCAGACCTTCTGGCATGGGCGGTGGGACTCTGGGCAAATCTGTGGCCAGGCAGAGGCTGCAGACACCTGTCACAGAGGGATGACAGAGAAGACCAAAAGGTCAGCTCGGAGGTCACGGGGAAGGTCCCAGTGGCTGGCATTGCTGCCTTGGGCTGACATTTCCGCAGATCACATGAGTGGAGGAGCCCAGATGCCTGGGTTCTGGCCTCACACTCATGTTCAGACCTGGCTTACAGGTGTGCTCAGTGTGTCCTGATGCCAGGAATGAGCTGGAGGACTCTTCCCAGGGCCTTGCTGGGGCCATGCCTAAGAGAGAAGTTCTGGGGTGTGTGTGTGCGTGTGTGTGTGTGTGTATGCACCCGTATGTGTTATACATTCAGTGCAAGGGCTTCCCAGGGGGACACCTCCCAGACACTATGCAGCCCAAGTTGCTTCCTTCCTAAGGACTTAGCCTCTGGGGATATGCACAGAAACAAAAGTCTTCTAACAACAACGCGATTCAGTCCTAGAGACTCTGATGTTCCCAGGTCCCAGGCGACAGAGGACCAGGAATTCTACCTTAGCAGAAACAGGTTTTATCCAAGGGTGATGATGTTTTTAGTTTTCAGTGGCAAACGGACGTGTTGTCTCACCCGGGTTAAATGCCCTGCTCGGCACACCATCCCTTTATTGATGCATTCCTCCCTCCTGAGCAGGTTGCCATTGGAGGTGTGGGTACGGGGGCTGCGGCCCTGAGTCTGCCCCTGAGGGCGCGGGATCCGGGAGCTGGGGCCTTTCTCTTCCTGTCTGCTATGGAAAGGCAGCCCCGCAGCTGGGATCACAGGCGAGCTCCCGAGGGTGGCGGTGGCGGCTGCTCTCTGGGTTGCTGGCTTTCTGATGTCCGCTGTGCTTTACTGACTCCCGTGCCTCTGAGTGATGCACACCTCTCTGAAGGAGCCTCTCACAGGCCGCTCAGGCAGCACCTGGGCTCACTGCACCCGGGCAGGGGGCTGGCATGGCCTCCCAACGTCCCCTCCCGGGCACGGGGGTGGGCAGCTCTGTCTGCTTCCCAGCAGGGTGTCCGGCCCCCACTTGGGCCAAAGCGAGTCACAAAACCTTTAACACTCCAAACTCGTGTTTCCAAATGTTGGTCTCAGAGAAGCAGGGCTGGGACAGCCCCCCGACAGTGCAGATGAGGGGCTTCCCAGCCTTCAGCAGCACAAGGCATTGAGCAAACCCAGCACAAGCAGTCTCTTCCCCAAATGAGAAGCCTGCCTATGCACGTTCCTCTCAGGGAACGGGTCCTCTGTCTCCTGAGGTCATCCACCTGCTCTACTACCTAAGCATGGCCAAGGAAGTGGCTGCAGGTGTTCTGGGGTGCAGTGGGTGCCCCCGCCCCATGGTCAGCGCAATGAACACCCCTCCCCTCACGCCTGCACCTGTTCACCCACTTAATCGCTGCTCAACATGAGGGAGTGATGAGCGCGTGGATGACCTGGGTGAGGTACGCCAGGGATGTGATGAGAAAGCCGAAGGACACTCCAACGAGTGCGTGTCAGGAGGGAGGACTGAATACTGGGGTATGGGCAGGGATCAGAGACTCTGGGGAAGAAGAAGCAGAGGAGAAGTGGAAGCAGAAGGACCAGATGAGAGGCAGCCCCAAGGCAGGAGCTGGTCAACCCAGTTTCACCTGGACCTGGTGCACCCACCTGGGACCTGGAGCACCTACCTGGACCAGTGCACCCACCTGGGACCCGGCACACCTACCTGGGATCAGTGTACCCAACTGGGATCAGTGAACCCAACTGGGGCCAGTGCACCCACCTGGGACCAAATGCACCTACCTGGGGCCAGTGCACCTACCTGGGACCAGTGTACGTACCTGGAACTAATGCACCTGCCTGGAACTAGTGCACCTGCCTGGGACCAGGTACACCCACCTGGGATCAGTGCAGCTACCTGGGACCAGTGCACCTACCTGGGGCCAGTGCACTTACCTGGGACTAGTGCAACCCCTTGCGATCAGTGCACATACCTGGGACCAGGTACACTCACCTGGGACCAGTGCACCTACCTGGGGCCAGTGCACCCACCTGGGATCAGTGCAGCAACCTGGGACCAGTGCACCTACCTCAAACTAGTGCACCTGCCTGGGACTAATGCACCTGCCTTGGACCAGGTACACCCACCTGGGACCCGGCACACCTACCTGGAATTGGGTGCACCTATCTGGGGCTAGTACACCTACCTGGAATCAGTGCACCCACCTGGGATCAGTGTACCTACCTGGAATCAGGTGCACCTACCTGGAATCAGGTGCACTTATCTGGGGCTAGGGCACCTACTTGGAATCAGTGCACCCACCTGGGATCAGTGCACCCAAGTGGGACCAGTGCACCCACCTGGGACCAGTGCACCCACCTGGGACCAGTGCACCTACCTGGGACCAGGCGGACACAAGCCACTGCAGCTTCTTGTGCTTGTGGCAGCGCCTGAGCAGACAGGCCTCGTGAGTCCTGGGCTTGGGCTCTGAGGTGCAGACAGCGTCAGGCAGCAGCTGCGCCCTGGACGAGGGGTTGGTGCTCTTACAGGCCACGGACCTCTTCCTCCACCCCTTCCCGCAGGTTCGAGAGCACTGCACGGGAAGAGCGCGTCAGCTCCTGCAAGGCCCGGTAAGACTCCAGCCCCACGTTGCCTAGGAGGGGCCCCGCCGCCCCCGTACGCTGGCCCTGCCCCATTACCTCCGCCCAGGGCCCGGTGCTCCACGCGGGTGGGCAGCTCTGAGGCTGGCAGGCCTGCCGGCTGGAGGGCACGGGCTGCGGACACAGGCTGGCGGAGACCCGCTCCGATTTGTAGTGTGCCCGCCGCGTGCACTGTACGGGCCGGCTCTGGGTGCCTCCACTGCACGTCCGGCTGCAGGCGCTCCAGTTCCCCACGGACCACCTGGGGGACAGAGAGACCCACAGTGAGGGACAGTGCCAGCTCTCCAGAGCGGAGGGCCGCGTCTGTGCGGGCATCGACCTGCATCATTTCCCACCTACTGTCTATAGGTGCACAGTTATTTTCAGTCGCCGGGCAGTCTCCCTGGGCCCCTACCCCTTCTAACTTCCACGATTAGCATTCCTGGTGGTCATGCTTCCCCTCCCTTGGCTTTCAGGTTCACTTGTACTTGGAAATAACTCCCCTCAACAGTGTGTCTGTTCCCCTTTTTCTAAAGAAAGTTTTTTCTTTAGAAAACTTTTTTCTAAAGAAAATTTCATACTTGTACAAAAATAAAGGCCCTCCGTGTCCACTCAGCTCCAAAGATGATCAGTTTATGCCCCCATCCCTATAGCATTTTGAAGCAAATTCTAGACATATTAATATTTCAATTCACATCTCTAAAAGATAAGGAGTCTTAGATTTTTCAACATAACCACAATACCATTGTGACATCTAAAATTTTTAACGATAATCCCTTAATGTCATTAAATACTCAGCGTTCCATTCCCAAGTATGTCGTCAATGTCAAAATTTCATTGCTCATCAGAGTCAGAATCTAAATAAAGCTCATAGTTTGCAATTGGCTGATGTGTCTTTCTTCTCTTTTAGTCTGTAGGTTCTTCTGTAATCTCATTTACTTTTCTATTCCATTTATCTGTTACAGAAAGATCGCATACCTTACTGCGTCTCCATTTTTTTTTTTTTTTTTTTTGCTGATTTCAGGACTTTGCAAGTTACATCTCTGTGGTATCCCTTAGTAGCTCCTCTGCACTTCCTGTAATTTAGGTGGATCTAGTGCCTTTGTCAGAAGCGGGTTGTTTGTTTTGTGTGATTACTTTAAAAGTGATGGCTTCCAGCAGGGGGCCTGTAATGTCTGCTCGTCTTCCTTTCAATTTGTTAGCAGCTGCTGGTGCTCCGGGATGTTTCTCGAAGCAGCCCTGTCCCTCTCTCTCCTGACTGTAAAAGCGCTCTTTGTCGAGAGGCGTGTCGGCAGATGATGGAGATGGGGAGTTTGGGTCCAGCTCAGCCCCGTGGCATCACCGTTTGCTCTCAGGTAAGCCTGCATGTGTCCCCAGAGCTTTGCACAAGTCCACCCGCAGGAGGGCTGAGGGCACAGCCAGGGTGGGGCCCCTCTGGGGCGGGAGAGCCGGGAGGTGAGATGTGGTCCAGTAAGGAGTACCCGTTTGGATGGAGGTCCTTGGGTCCCGGGGAGACGGCCATTTGCCATTTGGGCTCTAAGAGGACTTGATTTCCACTCATATTTATCTCCCTGTTCAGGGCGTGTAAGCAAAATTTGAAAATTCTACAGAAAACTCGGGGCCCATGGGGCTCCGCGTCGGTGGTGGTTGAAAATCATCCCCAAGGGGAAAGGAGAAGCCGTGATCTCCTTCCCTCAGACAGAGCAGCGTGACCCCTGCAGGTGGAGCAGGGTCCGGCGATGTGTCCAGCTGTCAGCGTGATGGGGCATCGAGGGACAGCAGGGCCCAGGAAGCTGTCATGAGGCTCTGCCTCGGCCGAGTCTATGAGGAGGGCTCAAGGGTCCCGAGCAGAAAACTTGTGTCCTGTTCCACGGCATTTCTGAGTGTGGACTGATAGAACAAGATTTCCTCTTGAATCTGGGGGGAAGACAGGATTTGTAAAGATGCCCGGTTCTCCTTTGTCTTGGTGGCCTCCATCCTCTCCCCACACAGGGTGCCTGGACAGTCACACTTGGGTTGAGGACGCAAAGCAGTGTCCAGAAAGCCTGGCTGAGAGCTCACTAGGGGCCTCTCAGAGATGCTGCACCAACAGAAGAGATTCTGTGAGGACAGAGTGTGTGCACTGGCTTACGTGGGGAGAAACACAAGAGAGGAGGAAAGTACTCACCATCCCTCCTCCCGGGGACATAATAATTCCTCATTAGCTCCTCACCTTTGATTCTGGTGCTTTCTCTCTCTCTCTCATGTGTGTGTGTGTAAATATATGTTATTTTTTTTAACATGATTGAGGGAAGTATGAGCAACTTTTAAATTCAGCATTTTTATAACTCAGTGTCTAAAACAAACATTTTTCTTACCCTGAAAAGCCTCCATGAACATATTTTCAGAGTCTGTAATATTTTGCAGTACCAGACTGAGTATATGAATATCTAAATAAGGGAATAAAGGCATAAAGGACCAGGGGATCCACAGACACCTGAAATCCTACAAGTTCTAGGCGGGCCACGCCTCCAAGATTGCCGAGCAAACCGCCAGCAGGTTTCCTCAAGTTCTCAAAGGGGTCTGTGACCCAAATCACTTTAGAGCCAGTTTTTGGACTCCTGTGAAAGTTCCCCTGGATGGGAAGTGGAAATGATCCCCCCCCGCCATGCCTGGGCTCTCAGCAGCCCTGCAGTATCACCTGGTGCCTTTAGCCTGAGGTGTACCATGATATTTTTACTTATTTTTGTTTGTAGAAGCCTTGAACTATTTTATACCAAGTGTTTCTCATGAACAGACTCTATTATATTTCTAAGAAAATTATTAAAAAAAGAATGCAAAGTTTTACTCATATAATAATAAACTATGTCAGGTTTGTAGGAACTGTTCTCTATCAACCGTGGAAATGCTTCCATTTTTCAATGTCAACAAGATTAGCGTTCTTTAATATCATGTTAAACCACGGAAATTATGCCTAACCCTTATGAAACATGGGCTTTGGCCTCCTGGCTGTGATGAGTCTGCATTTGGAGCTTCTCCATTGCTTTTCTGTTGTTTTTATGTTTCCTCCCACTTCTTAAGTTTGCTCTCTCAACCCCGCAGTCTCATAAACTGTAATTGGTGTGCAAAGGCGTCTTGGCTCCTCCAAGGCTTTTCACACCCCTGAGTTAAGTCCTCTATCTCCACCAACTTAAGCTGTTCCAACTGGGTTGGTCCACCCTCTGCCCTTCTCTTCTGCACATCATTAAGAAGTGGTCCTGAACAAAGATCGTTCACACAGCATCTGGAAATGCCAAGCGTCTGCTTTGTTTCACAGGCAGAGCTCTGGGGAAATGTCTTGATTTCAGCTTATGAAAGAGTCGAAATCCATGCAAGCTTCTGTGCTGACGTCTGAGGGTTCCATGAGCAGAACAAGGTGTGTTGGGTAGCTACCAGTGGCCATACCTGTCCTGCTTTGTTCTGGTTTTTCAAGTTTGCCATCTGGAACAAAGCAGGTGGATGGTATAACCCAAATCAGTCAGGTTTCCCCGGCAGGATCTGGAGGACTCAGCTACCCGGCCACCACAGTGCTTGCCCTGGCTGAGGGCTCCCCTGGGGCTCACCTTTACAGCTCTCAGCGTTGCCAGGAGAGGTGGTGGAATTTATGGTTGTAACTCAACAGTTTGGGCAGAATTTCCTGGCACCAGCTGTTCCATATTCAACATCCCTAATTGTCAACAGTAATTATTTGTTTCTCAGAAAATGACTTTCACCTCCTCATAAAAAAAAAAAATAACGTTTTGGTTTTGGTTATTTAATGTTTCCTTTGAAAATGCAAATTCCCAACAAGGGTATTTGGTTTAGTGAAATACGTTGTCATGAAGCACCCCCCCCCCTCCAGGCAGGCACGGTGCTGTAACTGCCACTCAGGCTCAGAGGCCACCCTCGGTGGGGACCAGAGTCTGATGCTCACGGCCAGCCCAGGGCTGTCACGGATTCAGCATTAGGAACTGTTCCCTTCATTTTGGAATTCGGTTTCAGTTTCTTTTTCTGTTCTCTTCAAAGTTTCAAGATGAAGCACTAAGCCAATTCCATTTTCAGGAATAACTTCTGATCTTCTGCAGAGTGGTCTTTCATTAACTCAATAAACACAAGGAGTCATGACGGGGCAGAAGCCGGGTCACAGCCTGAACCTAGAGAAGGCCACGTTCACAGCTGGATTTAGTTCCAGGGAGGTGCGAGCTGGACAGGGTGAAGGACAACATTCAAACACAGCTCCGATTACAAGGTGTCTCCCACATCGGTCAGTCACGACCTTCACGTGCTACTGTATCCAGCACAACCTTCAAGTAGGCTGTACTTAATCAAATCGCCCACTTTTACTTTCCGACATCATCTTTAAAATCCTCTGTGACTATAAACACAGACATTCACAGGCTCCACACTCAGTGGCCCAGGGCCTGTGA
This sequence comes from Monodon monoceros, assembly GCF_005190385.1. Taxonomy (NCBI): domain Eukaryota; kingdom Metazoa; phylum Chordata; class Mammalia; order Artiodactyla; family Monodontidae; genus Monodon; species Monodon monoceros. The sequence goes on along the minus strand of NW_021703768.1, from coordinate 5,128,456 downwards.
CAGACGCCACTGCGGCCCTACGGGCAGGGCAGCGTGTAGGATTTGAAGACAGAAGGACCTTGTCTTTGTATGAAACTACAGCCCCGTCACATGTATAGGTGATTTGAGATTTACCACGCTTTTCATCTAAATGAACTGTTTCCAAGGTAACAGTGCACATCCAACAATAAACAGATACCAGTTTGAAAAATCTGCCTTAGCCACAGGGGAGAAAAAAAAAAAAAAAAGCCAGCTAAGAAGTTAACTTAAAGAGGACAGGCAGGCTGTGAGCGGAAAGCGCAGCAGCCGGGATCAGAGGTCTTGGGAGGACGAGGAGGGAGAGAAGCTGATTCCTGAGCCCATCTGGCAGCGGGCCACGCACAGGCCATTAGCTGGCCTGGTCCGTCTGCTGACTGGGGAATTATTGGTCTATGTCTAAGGATGTTTCATCAGTATCGTAGGGTGCCAGCTGCACTCCAGGCAAGTTCCAGGGCAGAAATCCAGCTCTGAGAGGGCCAACGATCTTGGTAACCAAATGTGTAAGTGAACGGTGTCGGTGGGGCAGAGTTCCTGGACAAACAGCTTGCGCTCTGTGCTTACACTCTAACGTCTGGAGCAAATCCTCCCGGGGTCCAGTAGTAAGTGCATTAGAAGTGACAGCAACACGCCGGACACACATGCATCCCCCTCCACCACAGCCTGTTCGCAGGGATGTTCTGAACCCTCCTACTGTCTGCTGGACGCATTCTTCTAGAAGCAATGCTGGGGACTGGCCTCCACCATCACCTCAGAAGGGAAAGTCCATGGCTGACCACTGGTTGGCAAGGATGGGGCCAGACTTCAGGAAACAGGGGACCTGGATCGGGAAGCCAAGCTCTTGCCATCAGCACTTGGAAGCCTGCAGCTTGACAGTGACTTCATTTTGTTCAGCCTCAACAGTTAAACTACTTTGTTTGATGTGAAACTGAAGGAGAGATTTATAACGAGCCAGACACAGGACTGTATTTTTTCGGCTTTAAATGCGGCATTTCTTTGCTGACTCACATTGAGCCAAACTTCAGGACATCAAAAGCTCCCCATAAAGGAGGTGTGGTGGGTGTTAACTTTATGGACTGTGAGAAGCCAAAGACATGGAGGTTTTTATTATTTTTTTTACCAGATTGTCCTGTCTCATCGTCCTGTCATCAGATGTTATCTTAAGAAGAATCAGTAGGATTCATTTACACATGGGAGGCAGGGAAATGGAATTATGAGGGACACACAGGTGAAAGAAACCTACCTCGCTGTTCCAGACAGCCCTAATAATTCCCTGTTTCAGCAAAAATCCTGCATCTGAAGGTTCTTCTCTGCAGACCACGGAGGGTGTGTGCATCCCATTAGCTCAAATGAAAACCCTCAGCTCATAGAAGATGAAAGGGAAGTCCTTAGATTCTGAGTGACAATGAAGGGCTGTCATTGTGGGGCTGATCCTCCATCTGGTTTCCATGGAAAACTGGAAAAAAAGAGGCTGACCAGTAGAGCTGGGAAGGACTTCAGAAATGGTCTGCTTTTCTGGTTGTGTCTTACGGATGGGGAAATGGCAGCCCAAGAAGCAAAGACAGTCACAGAGGGAGTGGAAGATTAGTGGAAGATGCAAAGAGGATGCAGGGAACCCCCATAGCACTGTCCTCAGGACTCATCCCCGCTCTGGAAAGAATAAACATCTTTCCCATCATCAGAGTTCAACATGGGGAAGGCAACCCCCTCTCACTCCTCTTTTACATCCACTCAGTACCCAACTCTTTGTATCACAAACCCCTCTGCTATGGGATAAAAAAAAACCTCAGGTGGTAACTACATACAGGTAGGCGAGTTAGCAATCTACGCCAAGTTGCAACTGAAATTGAGTAACGACTGGGTAGGCGGTACCTCCCTCCACTTTAACAAGTTTAACATCTCCAATTCTCATGCCCAAGGATGGCACCAAGGGGCTGAGAGGACCCCGTGACCTAGCCTGGGGCTGAGACCATGTTTGCCAAACCACAGCTGCATGGCGGGCCTCTCAAGCATCTGTACATCCCTGGCCTCTCCTCCATTCTGCAGGAATCACAAATCTGGGGTTGAGCGTCAAAAATCTGAATTTTTACAAAGCCCTCTTTCCCCAGCCTGGTGGCCGAGATGACCATCAGGGTTGGGAACACACTCTGAGAAATGGGACACCTGTTCTTCAGGAGAGTCCAGGGCTCTGGCTCTCGAAGGTGGTAAGTGCCTTTGCTCCCTCCTTTGTATTAAAGTTGTACTGATGTTATTTTTAACGATTATAAGAACTGAGATGTGCCATTAAAACATCAGAGGAAAAGCCTGGTGAGTGGGTTCTTCTGCAGGAGGCATCATCCTTCACTCCCTGTCATGGGCAAATGTGAAAAGCCCACCCAGGCAACCCCATCACCCAGCAGCCCCCTGGTCCAGCCGCCCCTGCTCTGCGCAGCCCTCCTGGCTTTAAAGACTGATCTGGAGCAGGTGCCTGGCCCCAGACCCAGCGCCCGAGCTTCCAGGAGTGCAAGTCATGCAGGCTTAGGCTCCTTCAGGAAGAAAGACCCCACCAGCACCAAAGTGGCTGAGGAGGTGGGATGGACCAGAGCTGCTTCCTCCTGTGCTGGCCGTTCCAACCTCAAAATGATGAGCTCTGAGAAGTAAAGGTAAACATGTCCGGTGCTGACACTCTTCCAATCCTCCCAAACAACACAGCTTGACAGCTGGGAAGATGTAGTTCCTATCCAAGGATGGCTCCATGGGGTGCAAGGTCTTTGGAAATGTACATTTCACTTGGGCATGGCAGGTTGTGACAATGATTGCATTCATAGCTGGGGACACCATTTAGTTTATAAAGACCCCTCTTCTACCACCCTGCCCTCCAGGGAGTCAACTGGTTTTCCACTGGGAAGAACCAATATAACTTCCTATGTGAGACTCCTCCAATGTCTGCCCCCAGGAGAACAGAGAAGGGGGATCCTCCCCCATTAGTGCCTGTCCTAGGGATTCTCTACATCTGTTCTTCTCTGAACCATCACCTGGATGAATGCCTACCTGCCATGGGTTCATTTCCAGCCTCAGGAGCAGCTCTCTACTCTGAACTGACCTGTCAGACTCTTGGGCCTCTCCATTGGCAAAACCCCCAGGCCACTGCCCACACCATGCTGAGTGCCAGGTGGGGTGAAGAGCCAGCCTTGCCCACATTGTCAACATCCTTCTGCTACCACCTGGTGACAGTGGGCACACGGGGAAGCAGCTGAGCCTGCCCTCAAATCTGCCTCTGCCAGCTGAACTTGTTATAGGAATTGTGTAATATAATTAGTTTGGTGTAGCTCGATGGAACATGAGCATGGAAAACGAGACACTTGCTTCTATGAAAACTAAGTTGAATCTTTGGAATGACTCAGTAGAGATCAGTCATTAAATGGAATTGCTCTCAGCTTAGGTGCGGCTGAGAGAAAAGTAAACTATGAAGAAAAAATGAAAGATTTAAGATGATTTTGCACCTGGATGAATAGGACGAGTTTCAGCCTTCTGTCAAGAAACTCAAACTGAATATCATGGGTATTGGGCATATTTTATGCAGGTAATCAACTTAGATCTGTAATAGGCATCTTCCTACTCAAAATAAGCTTTGGCTATAACTAAAAGAATTAGCAGGGGACTTCCCTGGTGGTACAGTGGTTAAGAAATCCGCCTGCCAATGCAGGGGACATGGGTTTGAGCCCTGGTCCAGGAAGATCCCACATGCTGCAGAGCAACTAAGCCCATGCACCACAACTACTGAGCCTGTGCTCTAGAGCCCATGAGCCACAGCTATTGAGCCGGTGAGCCTAGAGCCCGTGCTCCACAACAAGAGAAGCCACTGCAATGAGAAGCCTGCGCACTGCAACGAAAAGTAACCCCTGATCACCGCAACTAGAGAAAGCCCACACGCAGCAACGAAGACCCAAGGCAGCCAAAAAAAAAAAAAAAAAAAAATTAGCAAATGGGCGCATGTATGTATTTTAAGTGAAAATAAAGGTTCAAGGTGTATGTGTATGTATGTTATTTTTAAATAAGTTTCCTTTAATTTACTGTTTTTTTCAGAGGTCTGAAGGAGAGCATCTCTTCCTTCTGGTGAGAGCCCCCAAATCCCCCATAAGCACCTCACCTATATAAAGCCCTGCATCTCCACCACAGAGCATCTCCACCTGATGTGCAATGGCCACCCGGAGACGACAGTCCCCACCTCCACTCCTCTGCCCTGCATGCCCTTTCAGGGGGTGGAACCCCTCCTGGCTTCCATCCTCCACCCTTCCTGCGTCTCCCCTAATCACAGATTCTACTTCCCTCTTCTCCAGCAAAACTGCTCCCGACTGCACATCTGACAAAATCCAGGTCTACGATGGCTCATTTTATGTGTCAACTTGACCGGGTAATGGAACACAGATATCTGCTCAAACGTTATTCTAGATGTTTCTGGGGAGGTGTTTTTTAGACGAAGTAAGCATTTAACTCTGTAGGCTTTGAGTGAAGCAGATCGCTCTCCATAATGTGGGTGGGTCTCACGCAATTAGTTGAAGTCCTTAATAGCAAAAGACTGAGGTTCCCCAGAAGAAGAGAACATTCTGCCAGCAGACGACCTTTGGACTTGAACCATGGCACTGACCCTTTGCTGGGTCTCCAGATTTGGGACATGCCAGCCTCCACAACTACATCGGCTGATTTCTTAAAATTTCTCTCTCCACACACATACACACACACACACACACACACACACACACAGGCACACACCCCCTACTGGTTCTGTTTTTCTGAGGACCCAGACTAGTACAAGATTTTTGTCATTTCTCATCTGAATGGGCTCTACATTGGCCCCTTGCTCCTGGGTTTGGTCTGATAAAAGCCAATCTCCATTCTGAGACTAGGAAAAATTAGTTTCATTGCTCACATGAATGTGCTTCCTTCACTATCTGAAGTCCTTGTCAGCTCCATTTCCTAGAATACACAGTTCACCACCCAGGTGAACCTGCTGCATTGCTGTGCTCCTTCTCTTCCTCCCCAGATACTGATTGTTCAGAATACTAGGTGCAGAGTACCAGGTATAGAGTTCTAGGTGCAGAGTACTAGGTATAGAGTACCAGGTGCAGAGTACTAAGTATGAGTACTAGGTGCAGGGTACTAGGTATAGAGTACTAGGCACAGAGTA
>NW_021703768.1:5112610-5123264 GCF_005190385.1 Monodon monoceros | reverse complement strand
TACTAGGCACAGAGTACTAGGTATAGAGTACTAGGCACAGAGTACTAGGTGCAGGGTACTAGGTGCAGGGTACTAAGCACAGAGTACTAGGCACAGAGTTCTAGGTATAGGGTATTAGGTGCAGAGTGCTAAGTATAGAGTACTAGGTGCAGGGTACTAGGTATAGAGCACTAAGTATAGAGTACTAAGTCCAGAGTACTAATTAAGCCTGCACAATGAGGCTCACTCACTCCTTCTCCCAGCCTGGTGTTTCTCTTCAGCTAGCTCCTTTCTGACAGGGCTCAACAGGAGAAATCACAATGCAAGGAGGGCAAGAATCAAATCTCGATGAGAATCCCACATTTTAAAGGAATGAGAGAGACTGTTTTGCGATAAAGAGGAAGTAGCAAGAAGGAAAGGTCTGTAGGCTTCGTTCTGATAGGAGTGTTCCCCCTGAACCTCTGCTCCTCATACAAAGGACAAGAGTGAAGAAAAGGAGAGAGGAAATTGGGACCAAACAGCCATAAGAAGCAATAATTCCTAAGCCTCTGTAGGTTACGTCTCACCCTCACTGAGCAAGGAATGTGTCCACTGCCATCATCAAGCAAACAACGTCAGGAAATACTCCTCACACATGAAACATGACTAGGACATTGTGACCCCTCAGAGGCATCTTTTGGCAACTTTCTCACATCCCAGGAAAATTGACCTCAGGTCCTGCTTCTTCTGCAGAGCCTGACTGCAGACTCACAAGGTCACTTGTGGTTTCCCAGCTTCACATTCCCCTGACACATGTTGCGTGGACCAGTTTCACACCACTCCATGCATTCCCTTTGCCGAAGTGACACAGTGAATGCAGGTCACCTTTTAACAAACACGGACATGCAGCCCACGGGCCATGCACATGGGCATGTGGTTCAGCCAGACCCGATCCCGGATCTGGTGGGTCTTCAAGAATAACTGTGAAAAGGGATGGACACACACACCCTAAGAGGGGTGAGCATTAAGATACATGCTGCAGAAAGCCAAGGTGGGAGGGTCGGTGGAGGCAAGGCAAGAAGCCCTAGTAACCAAGGATCGGGGATCAAGAGGACGGAGCACTTGATGGGACTGGCCCTGAGGATCCTGGGGCCACACGATGGGATCTGGGTTCCAGGCGCACGGCAATGGAGGGGCATGGCAGGCTTGACGGAGCAGAGTGTCTATGTCGAGTTTGTATTTGACAAAGATCCTGGCCCTTGCAGAATGGACAAGAGGCGGGGAGCTAGACGGGTGGTGGAAACCCATCTGGAAGCTTCTGAGGTTGCAGGGTGATATGCTTGTGTCGGACTATGTCGCTGCGATAACATTAACACTAATTTTGCCCTGAAAAAGGGTGACAGGTAATAGAGACATCATTTTCTATTAGGACACTTGTTTTGCTGAAAAAATGCTTTCATCTAGCCCAGGAGTTGGCAAACGTTTTACTAAAGAGCCAGATATGTATGTTAGGCTGGTGGCCACACGATTTTAAATTCTCAACCTCGCAGGGAGAAGGCAGACAGAGGCAGCGTGTAAGTGAACGGGCAAGAAGTGTTCCAAAAAAACCTTATTTACAGAATCGGGTGGTGGGCTGCATGTGGCCCCGGGGCCATAGTTTGCCAACCCCAAACTTAACCAGCTCCACTTAGGAGGAATAGGATTGCACACATCTGCAGAAACCAGGAAGCGGTGGGTATTTTTACAATGGCCAAAATGGCTTTATAAAGTCGGTGTGTCGGAGGTTTAGACCTAGCTTGAGTGCAGCCAAAGCAGATTACTGGGAGGAGTGGGATATTGTGGGAGACAGAAGTTAACAATAAAAACACCCAGCCCCACACACTAAATCTTGAAGTTCTAGCAAAAGAGTTGTAAATCTTAAAGAGAGAATAAGGCCAAAAGCAGATGGCTTCATATGTGGCAAGAAGGGGCAAGTAGACGGCCAGTGCTTCAGCGAAGGTACAGCCAAGCCAGGCTCTGGAAAGCTGTGAACTCCTAGCTGTTCCGAGCTCCAGTGAGGTACGTGCTATTCTTTCTTCCATTTCCAAGAGGATGGAGGTGAAGCTCAGGAAGGTCTTACAAGCGGTGTGGACCACGGTTCGAGCCCAGAGTCCAGCTTCAGGACCTAGACACACTCTGGGTCCCTTTCTACGCAAACATGATGCCTGCTTTGTGCCCCAAGCTCTTCCAAATGCTTATGCAGATCAACACACTCACACACCCACACATTTAGCAATGACAGGGAGGTGTCATCAGAATTCTCATTTTACAGATGAGGAAACCGAGGCCCAGAGATGGTGAGAGCCTTTGATGCAGCCACTCAGGTCCTAGATGGTCAAGGTCACACAGCTGGTAAGCCGCAAGGCCGGGGGAACATGCAGAGAGCCGTGTTCCCACCCGTCCTTCTGTACTGCTGCTCAGTGAGTCAAGGCTTCAGCAAGGTGGGCTTTTCAGCTGAGGAAGTCCAATGAGACAGTTATCCAGTGTGGCTTAGCAATAAACCATCCTAGGATAAATGCATATATTCAGGGACTTGGGGGGCATTATATATCTTAATTGGATAGCTGCAAATTTTCTGTGTATTTCTTTCACACACATGTAAGTGTGGAATTCACTACTCTGGTAAAATTGTGTATTTCTACTTTATGGCTAATTACCATACAGAACAGTTTTTTGAGACATCTGTAATGATTCACTATTGAATCAGTGTCAAGATATTCAGTTAGGTCCATGGTCTTCCCTTAGTCACCACGACATCCAGATTTTCTGTAACAACCGTAATATCTTTTCCTGCCTCTCAAGAAAACCTATTAGTGATGCTCTAGGGAAAGCCTGTGTCTAACATGGATTTAAACATTTCACAACTGGCTTAGGTTCATTTTTCTTTCTTTTAGAATGGATGACCTTCCCATAGGAGATGGTTAAATTCATCTCTCAAGGTGCAAAATGTAATTTAAGTCATGGAAGATTCACTAAGAACTTTGTGCCGACTCACTTTCCTTGGATCCTTGTTTTCCTCGGAAGGAATGTCAGTTTCTTGTTCTAATACAGAAGTTGAACTCTCCCCACTGTGGCTTCTTCCTTTTATGGAAGGATTTTAAAATGATGGCATCACTCCTACAGTTTCAGGCTTTTCTGGTGTTTTTGCTGTAGGGTTTCTTGGATCTTCACTCCTAGATAAATACTTTGCAATGATCTTCTCCAAACACAGGAGTCAATTTTCTAAGAAAGCTTTCCAGGTGGCCTTGTCCAGCACATCTGGACAGTTTGAGCCAGACCACAGCCACTCAGTTCCCGAGGATTCTTCCCTTGACCAGGGCGGGGTGCTGCAGGGGTCTGGGTCATGTGGGATTGGTCACTTACCATCAACAGAGGGTTTATGTACCAGGGTTGCCAGGAATGGCCATAAATCCATTGGGTTTTAAGAGAGAAACCAAAGAAGCAGATCAAATCCATATTTTACACAGAGCAAATCTGCAAGCAAACTGACACCATGGATGAAATCAACGTCAATATCCTGTCCAGAGTCTTGATCACATTCTTTGCTGGAAGGTAATAAGAGACACTAAGAAGGTCACGGTCATAGGGTCACACAACCCAAGTCCACGAAGTAGCCACAGAGCTTTCTGAGCGGTTAGTGTGCTAAAACTAAACAAAACTGGTAAACTCAGTTCCTTCCTTGTTTTTTTTTTTTTTAATTTATGAAAGCAGTAATGACAACTGAATGATGGGGGAATATGAGGCATAAACCTACATAGAGAGTTTTTTTGGTAAATAGTTTAAAAGTAAAGGACAGAAATGACAGCAGACATACGAATATTTACTGTAGTTTCCACAAGAAGACGGCAGGATCTGACTTGACAATGATTTCAAAGAATCTCTAAGTTTTATCTGTTAAGCTGTCAAACAGCTTCTAAACTGAGGTCCAGGTATGAAGGCACCCATACTGTGATGATGTTTCTGACCATGGGGTGCCATTAGGCCGGGCGTCTGCCAAGAATATGTGGGTAATATTTGATGTTGGGGTCCTCTTTCTCCATAAGGTGGGAACCATTCCATCCTCTGCAGGAACGGACTTCTCACCGTAGCGCTTTGAGGAGATTAATCAGATCCAGGAAATGAATACACAGAGTATGTAAAACAATATTTATGTAACCTTCTGGCTCTCATCCCCGGGAAACTACCTTCTTGAGTCGTGTTCATTCTTCTTCAAGACACTGCAGATCAGTTCTTTCTTATTTTCTTACTAAGTCCTAGGTACTCATTGGTTGAATTGTTTCCCATCAGGTGGGTCTTACGTATTTGTAAATACTGAAAGGTTATAACACTTTAAAGAATATTTAGTTAAATAATATTGCTATTTATTTACTAAATAATTCTTTAGTTAAATACTGATTTATCCTTTGGAATCAGCGTCCTAAAGCTTCAGATATAACATCACAAAACTTATCAGACGAATTGTGTTGTAAATATTATACTGATCCACTGCTTTTTTTTTTTTTTTTTTGGAGTATAGTTGCTTTACGATGTTTAGTTTCTGCTGTACAATGAGGTGAGTCAGCTTTATGTATAGACGTATCCCCTCCCTGTTGGACCTCCTTCCCACGCCCCATCCCACCCACCTAGGTCGTCACAGAGCACGGAGCTGAGCTCACTGGGGTATACAGCAGGTTCCCACTAGCTAATCTGTTTTACACATCGTAGCATATATACGTCAATCCCAATCTCCCAGTTCATCTCCCCACCCCGTTAAAAACACTGATGCAAAGACTAAGGGAATATGAAAAGGCGTGCACTATCCCAGTATCTCATTAATGATACTTGCTGTATTACAATCATCATGCTTGATTAGCCTATGCTGCAAAAGAGCCTAATAACTCAATGGTATTTACATTATCTATATAGACATAAGAAAACACTATTTTGTATTTAAAAGGTTTCACATATGCTCAACAGTCTTACAATGAGTTGATGCAGAGAGAAACCCCACATGTAAAGACTTCATTCTCTAACTCAGCTAGTTTAAACGACTCAAATTGGGACAGCGGCCAACCAGTGTAGCATTTATGATAATTTATTCCAAAGTATCATATGCAGGACATGGAAACGATGTCTGGGCCGTTTAGACAGTACAGTGATGTCTTTCTTTAACTGCCTGTATGATGTAAGGTCTACATATGCACAAGTAGCCATGAGAGAATTGCATTAGTGTCCACAGACACGGGATAGAAATCGGTGGAAAATTCACTTCTTTGAACTAAAGAAAAGGGTCTCCTGAGGAAGAACAAGTAAAGGCATCAGAAAATGCTGAGACCCGTGGACAGCTCACTGTGTACCCCAGTCTAACAGGTGTGCAGTGACATCGGCCAGGCTGTGCAAATTCTCATGGCCCTAGAGAAACCAATACATATTCCAAGTCCTGAGGAATCTATAGCCAGACAACCTGGACTGATGAATCCAATGCCAAGGTCCCTCTAGTCTACTGAGTTCCAGTAATACTAGTAATGGCAGCTAGTATTTAATGAGATGCTTTATCTATATTAACTCTTTAATCCTCACAACAAATTTATATGGCAGTTATGATTTTCATGCCCATTTCAGAGATGGGAAACTGAGGTGGAGAAATACTAACTCATGTGCTCAAGGATATGCGGGAGCAGGTGGTGGAACCAGGATCCTGGAGTTGTGAGTGAGACCCACCACTCAGAGGCCAACTGGAGGTATGTCACAAATATGGGTCACAGTGGCCTCTAGGGGCAGTGTGGAAAACTGCCAATTCTGAAGAAAATTTCGCAAACACCCTTTGCTGCGGTCAGGATGGTAGCATTGTCTATAGAGGTAAAAAAAAAAATGCTGTTGCTGATCCATAGACCAGATTCTGAGTTAGTGTCTCTAATAGCCACAGGTAGGCCACACAACCGTTTGGCGGGTGTGAAAACTCTTTGAAAGCTTTATTTTGAAAACAGCACATGTCTCTGAAACTCTTTTTTTTTAATTAAAAAATCATGGTGGAGATTTTGGGAAAGATGATGTGAGGCAAGAAAGAGATTCCCTTTCCCAGCCATTTATTTGTTTTCCTTTCCCAGAACAAATAAATGGCTGAGAAGCTGTGAACATATCAAAAGAATCAAAATAAAGGCATTACTCACATCACAAATCATTCAGATTTGCTCCATAAAGCACTTGGGAAAACTACACCACAGGAACAAGGCTGGGAGGAAGGAGATCAGCTCCATTTTTGGTGTATAAAAGACTTTTGTGCAAATGCTTTGATCAGAACTGAACTGAGAAAAAGGAACCTTACTTGGAACCTATGTGAAGACTGTAGAGCAACCCTCTGTCCACCAAAATGCACATGCAGAAGAGATACACAGCACTCAAAAGAGAGACTAAGGAAATGAAATATTCTGAAAGAAAACTTACTCATCAAAAACAATTTTACAAAACAGATTACACTGTCAGGAAATTAGAAGTGAGTAAGAATTCTATGAAGCAAGACATCAAGGAAGAGATAAGATGACAGGATGACATGAAAGGCAGCTAGAAGAGAAGCAACAGAAGGACACTCCCAGATAAGCAAGGAGTGAGGAAATTCATGATTTAATTATCTGACTTGAAAACTCTCCTTGAGACACACTCCTGCTAACCAGGAAAAAAATTAAACTATTAAACTCAAGAATGAGAAAGTTATTGCATGGAAAGACAGGTGAGGCCACTGGATCCATTTAAACAGACAATTTAGCTTAACCAGTAAGCTTGACCACAACTGTGGTCAAGATTGTAACACAGAATTAACAAACTACCATTACCGAAATGATAGAGATACATGATATAAAAAAATAATAATATTAAAGCTAAATTGAAATGAGAAACATGCAAGCAATTAAAACAAAGATTAGAGCATGAACTGAAGTGTGAAGAGCAGAGAATGAAAGAAGTAGAAATGTACTAATTATCTTATTTCACCCAGTAAGGTTTTTAATAGTTTTAATTTGTGAAGTTTATAAATCAGAAAAGAATGCTGAAGTATATGATTTTAAATAGTATAGGTAACTAAAGTAGATTAAGAAATATACTGTATGTTTCCTAAATAAACAGTGGGGTGAAAAAGAGAAGGCCATAAATCAAAAGTTAGAAAAGTAACAGTAGAGAAACATTAAATAACTAAAAATAGGAAGCAAACTTAGATGAAATAATTACTACAAGACTTTATCTATTAAAAAATAGCACACAAATAAAATCAGACTGATCTTACAAAATGTATAAAAATCACAAAGAAATACCATAAAATTAAAGCTACCAATGCATTAAAGAATACACAGTGATTGCTGAGGTTCATGATAGGAATGCAAGGATGGTGCAATTAACCGCACATCCCAGGTCTCATTCATCTCAGGCTGGAGAATGAGATGTGCTTTTCTTTTTTCACAAATTTAATGTCACAAGTGCTCACTTGATTGAATGATGGAAATGCATCCTAGTTCAAGTGTCTTCCAGTGACTTGGGGGCTGACACAGTGTCACTTACATAAACCCTCAGAACATCAGTCAACACTCAGTGTGCGGTCCCTTGGCTCCTGTGAGTCTCCATCTTTTGCCTGTAAAGACCACAGACCTGTGTGTATAGAGAGGGCCAATATTCTTGATCAAAGGAATATTCACCCAGGTACTACAGCTCCAGATCCTGAGGTGACAGTGTCCTGTGGGCTTCCTTCGAGTTGGGGTGGGGGTAGGATCATGGCACTACCCTGTGTATGTATAGGACCTCACAAACTCCATAGAACAGATTTGTCAACGTCTTTTCTTAAAATCTCTCCATGTCTACCACAAAACTGTTATGTCAGGAAGAAAAGGCATCAGCTAAAATTCAGTAAGTCCTGAGATACAGGTGGCATTTCCATAAGGTAAACAGATAAAAATGCATTGGGTAGCTTCTATCATGTGAAGAGCCAGAGCTTACTTGTGAAAATGTAGGCGTATTCCGATAGGGATCATCAAAAAAGGAAGAACCATTTTAGTATTATTCTAGAAGCATATGTCATTGGGATTAAACTGGGGGTGGGGGTAAACAAGAGGTATAAACATTAGGAAAGGAAGCTAAAATTATCATTGTTGGTTTATGATATAAAAAATATAAGATTATTACTGAAAATATTAGAAAGTATACAAAATTAATATTTTACTCTAGAAAATAATAACTCATTAAAATATGATGGCATAAAGATTTCACTCATAATAAAGTTATGAAATATTCAGGGAAAAATATAAATACATTCACTTATGGAAATAAATCTATGAACTGTTCTTGAAAAACCCAATGACCAAATGGAATAAGGAGGAAGAAAACATTGCTGTCTGATAGGTAGCTTCCATATTTTCAAGATTTCAATTGTCTAAATTAACCTGATAATGCAATGTAATACCAGTTAAAATGTCAAAAGTGTTCTTTTTCATTCTTTAACTTGACAACATGAATATAAAGTTCGTCTGGAAAAAAGGATTCAAGAAGCGCCAGGAAAGTTCCAAGAAAGCAAGTCATTCGTCAAAAGCTACAGTCATCAAACAGTAAGATTCTGGCACAGAAGGATGAACCAGTGAAACAGGGAAGGGCAGTAGGGCCGGTCAAGCAATTATATCCATGGATATATATCCTATCCCTGTCACTGGTATCCAAATTGATATCCTATCAATTATATACAGGGATATATCATATCTAAGACAAAAGCTGGCCTTCCAACTCAGTGGGCGGAAGATTAATTTTCAATAAATAGTGCTGGGACAGATTGCTGGGAATTGGAGAAAAATTGTAGTTCCCTTCAGTTCATTCTTTATATCAAAATAAATATTATTTTGACCAAAGTCAAATATTTAAAGTAACCAAAATGTTTGAAGAGAGTATGAATGAATATTTCATAACATTAGAGTATAAAAAAACTTTCTAAGGATGTTATATAAACAAGATTTTACTAAAATAATATAAATTTCATTGCATACTAATTAAAAAATATTATGTAACAGTTATAAGAAATGCGTCTGACAAGGTCCTACAACAAATTTCCATGAATGATTATCTAGAGAGCAAGGGTTATGTGTTGAGCAACCAAGTAGTTTATCATCCAGACTAGGATACTTTTGAGGGTAAAAGGAGCACTATACTTGCAGTGGGACAGAAGGAATTGGATAACTGTGGATAAACTGGAACTGTTCTGGGAAAATTGAAATGTATGGGACTTCTTTTTTCTATGTTATACACACTCACACACACAACCAATAAAGTAAAGATGAGTTGTGAATACAATTTCATACTGATTCACTTACATATAACAACTGTCTGGTTGGTTTAAGTATTTCCTTGATAATTTTCTTGCTATATACTCTCCAATGCCCATCTGCCTCAGTCTCCATGTCTATACCCTAGGGATAGAAATAGTATCTACTTACTGGGGTTATTCTGAGGATTGAATGACTTAATCCCTCACTTAAGCAAGCATTAGGTTCTTGCCACGTACTATTATTTTATCATTATCATCATCACCATCAGTGGGGAGACCCAGGTTTTGTGAGACCTGAAGCTTATGTAATTTAGGACAACCCCTGTAAGAATAGTAAAATCAACACTGGGAAATTAGATGAGATTGACAGGAGCCTTAAAGCTCCAGCTTCATTGGCTCCACATAACCTCCTAATCACTAACATTCCTGGACTGGCATTGTACCTGGATCCCCATTTCCACTCCTCTTTTGAAAGTGATCCAATGGTGAATATCACCGGTTATAAGAGAAGTAGAAGTAGACCATAATTCAATTCTTCATGTCACACAGTGAGGGAGAGGACAGGGTGACCAGCCACTCTGGTTGACTTGGAACAGAGGGGGTTTCCCAGACATGGGACTTTTAGTTTTAAAATCAGGACAGTCCTGGGCCATTTGGGATGAGTTGATCACTCTAGGGGTAACACATTCTTTTCTTCTCAATACAAACAGATGTAACCATAAACTTGGGTAAAAACTTCCAATAATTTTCCTCCATATTTCAATTGCCTTGCTTCTATTTACCACTGCTAATAGTACAGCAATGTGCACAGTTGCAGTATCTTACAACTGTTTAGTTGTCAATCTAAGTAACAATGGTAGATGCCTTTAGTAAAATGTGGTGGACTGAGTATGCATGCTTATCTCTTTGCCTCCCTTAGTGCTAAAGGGGGCCAGAAAGGAGGTTTCCCACTGAAGACGCCAACTTGGGAGAACCAGGGGAGCTGTTAAAATGGGAAGCTCTGAGACCCCCCAGCCCCAGGCTCCTTATCTGCTGTGCTGGGCACACATGCTGACCCACCCCCAAACACAGACAACTAATAACAGGACCCTTCTTTGGAGAAATAGATAATCTGGGGGAAAATTCGGGAAGTGACAGAGCAGTTGAAGGATCCTGTTTCAGCCCAGAGAATGTCTAATGAGCATCTAGGTGCCTCAGTCTCAGTATGCCTAGATAGAGAAGGATTACTAGGTATTGGAGGAAGACATCATCATGAAAGGCAAAGAGAAACATCCACCACCCAATATGGAAAGGAATATGGAGGGAAAAGGATCTGTGGGCAAGAGGTGGGTGGGGGGAAAGAGAGAGAGAGAGAGAGAGAGAGAGAGAGAGAGAGAGAGAGAGAGA
>NW_021703768.1:5078701-5112600 GCF_005190385.1 Monodon monoceros | reverse complement strand
AGAGAGAGAGAGAGAGAGAGAGAGAGAGAGAGAGAGAGAGAGAGAGAAGAGAGAGAGGGAGAGAGAGGGAGGGAGAGAGAGGGAAACAGAGAAAAAAGATAGAAATAAAGGAAGAGCAACAATAGACTTTCAGAAAGGAAAGAGAGGCCAGGATGTCTTAAAAGAGAGGGAACAAAGTTAAAAAATAAAAGGCATTTGTCAGATATTAAAAAAATTATCAAAACAGAGACAGTAGAAAACCTCAAAGATAAAATTTTAAATATCTCCTAGAACAAAAAGATAAAGAGATGGACATTTGAAAAGAAAACATAAGCACATTAAAGCCTGAGTCTAATGTATTAAGAGTTCAGAAGGCAAGAATATAAAGAATGAAGGGGGAGGTTATTAAACTTTTCTTTTTCCCTAAACTGAAAGGGCCCATTATGGGCTCCGCAAACAAATGAACAATAGAAACCTGGGAATAAATAAAAGACCCAAACGCTTTCACAAAGGGAGAGGTGATTATGAAAAAACCCAAACAGTTCCCAAATAAAGGATTGGGAATCTGAATAGTAGCAGACTGCATCAGCTGCAGGAGAAGGAAGATGGTGATGTCATGGCCATAAAACTCCAAGGGAGAGTGAACTCCACCCCTGAATTCTTCTCTCAAACTCTCTGTCATCCCCAAAGGCTCAGAAAGTTCAACTCCCCAACACGTTCTCAGAGAGCAGAAAGAGGCTGTTTCCCAAATACAGTGTCAACTGAGATAGACAATGTCCTGGCAACCAGGAAACACCATTAGTCCACATCCTAGAGAAACAAGGGAAGCCCCAAGATTGACAGGCCCAGGTTGGAGCAGAGATGGTGGCACCAGGATGAGATGCCCAGGGGAGAGGGAACTGAGGTCTCTGGCGTGTTTAACTGTGTGGGAAGCACCGGGACAGGCATGGGACAACCATACCTCCTCCAAATCCTGTCCACTCCACACTTGCTCAGTGAGGTCTGCCCAACACCCTGCACCTCCTGCCTCCACAGCTCCAGTCTCCTCTGCCTTGCTCTATTTTTTTTTCTTTTTATCCATGGTTTTTATCACCTCCTAAATATGCCGTTGTTTAAAAAGTACACTATGCTTATTGTTGACTGTGTCTGTCCCCCAGGAAGTTCTCCACAACACAGGCTTTAATCTAGTTGCTCACTGATGTTGGCCAAGTGCCTGGCACAGAGCAGACTCTCAATGGCTATTGGTTAAATGAATCCATGAACATGAATCTTTTGGGGGTTTATGTAAAAAAAAAACCTAAGCAGGCAAACTTCAGGCAATTATTCACTTTTAGAAAAACACAATTTTATATACAAAAGGACACAGCATCAGTGTATTCTACCTAGACAGCAGAGAATAATAAATAATGATGTAAACACCGAATACTAATGGGATATACCCTTATTGAGAGGATGGAGGCAAAGGAAGTTGGTGTAAAGAGAGGGCTTGGTGATGTGAGAGTGATACAAAGTGATGCAGAAGAGCTACATCCTCTCCTGTGATGGGTAAAAGGGTAATCTCCAAAACCGACAAATAGGAAAATGGGAATTACACAGAGTCTTTAGAAATCATGGAAGAGACCCCAAGGTAACTGAATTACTCCTGCTGGTCAGTGAGGCTGGGGGTGGGCTGGGCAGGTGGGGCAGCGAGTGTGACGTCCCAAAGTAGCCCTTAAAGTACAGAGCGGCTTTTAAACTATCTACAGAGCTACTACATAGAATAAAAACCTATCAAAATAACACAGGCAAGAAGCAAACCCTAGGTTTAGTGTAAATGTTGGATTTTGAGAATTTAAATGAATTCTTCTCTTCAGTCCTCTTTTTCATTAAAAAATGTAATAAATGCATCAAAATAATTTTAAAAAATCTATTAAAATAACAGAGGCAAGAAGCAAACCCTAGGTTTAGTGTAAATGTTGGATTTTGAGAATTTAAATGAATTCTTCTCTTCAGTCCTCTTTTTCATTAAAAAATGTAATAAATGCATCAAAACAATGAAAAAAAATCCCTCTTGTTGGAATTTTGTTTGACGTAGGAGTAAAATAAGGCTACGAAAATGTGGCAGCTGGAGGGAGAAGGGGGATACTTGTGTGGATTCTTGTCTTGCGTGGGATCCAGTCAAATCTAAACATTCTAGGAGACTGTGGTCATTACGACAATTACATTCCTGGTGACCACAGTCAGAAGCATATTAAGAATTTGCTCTCTTTTAGGTCTTTTGCCCTGAACTTATATGGGATCTGTAGGAAAAGAAACCAAGTTGAACACAAAAAAATGTATGCTGTCATGCGGTCCTATTTCATCCTGCAGCATCATTTCTTTGTTGAAATGGGGTCTAGTCTTGAAGGTAGTATTTACTTGAAAATGTAGCTTATCTAAACAAATTGATTTGAGGATCTCTTTGGTTCTGGGAATATTGTTTAAAAATTCATGCATACCTTCAAAGATGCAATGAAACATAGGTAATATTTATTGGAAACTTTATAAATAAAATAAGGACTGCTTAAGCAGAAACACTGCCAAAAAATGGATGATAAAAATCTAAGTTTCAGTAATGACATTCATACTTGTCAAAAACATCTCATAGCCATGTGATAAAATTAATGCATAAATCTCATTTTCCTTCTAGACCTCAATAATGTTATAAGATCTCTACAACTGGTGAATATGCTTGGCAAAACCATGGCTTATAGGTGACTTTGGGATGACAACACATCAAAAGTCAATCAGAACTAAACTGAATTCTCAAGCAAATTCTAATGTGATTTGCAAAGTAAATTATTAAATTCCTGTATCAAATTCTAGTCAATTAGTTTGGTTGCCCTCTTAAGCTAAAGCTCTTTCAAGATTACATGAGTTCACTATACTCACTTGTTCAATTTCCTAGTCCTGTAAGGTCAGTGATTTTTTTTTTTTTTAATTTAGTGAAACTTTTTTTTAAGGTGCTGGGGGTGTGGAAGCAGACAAAATGGAGAAAGATTATGGCGGGAAAAAAGTAACTTTTCCTTCCAAAATGACTCAGGTAGCTTTTCAGGGAGCCGAAAGGAGCCGTTTCATACTTTACCACGTGGTACCACCTTGTAAGTTTGGTCTGAAACCTTAAGGAACCTCTAGAGGCTCTACAAGTCAGGTGCCCACTTTTGCAGAGGTTGCTATGGAGACAGATGCATGGCTGAGCATCCCACCAGCATAGGATGCAGAATTTCTGAGGTGGTGGAGGAACCCAGCCCTTAGAGGGGCTACAGTGATGCAGCAAAGGGAGAGCCACCTTTGGCCTCTTCCATCCCCTGTCCTTCCCTCCCCTCCTCTATGTCCTGCTCATTTCAGACTTGTGGGGTCATCTTTAGGGAAGAAATAAAGGATGGGTCCCCTCCTGCCCTTCCCATGTTCACGCTGACTTCTGAATCTGGGAAAGCTGGGGAGGGCACATGCTACTTTTGAAGAGACGGTTCAGGAATTTTGTCTGACACTATGGCCTTGGACTTCTCATACATTAAAACAAAACAAAACAAAGGGAGACAGTCTTCTTAAAGTATCTTCCTCTAAAAACCTAGTTTATTACAGTGTCATATCATGTCAAGTACCAGGAGCCAAGCTGGACACTTGTCACCTGTTTTCCACCATAAAAAGAATATGCCTGGTTTCTGAGCATAAATTCAGGCTGATGGCCTGAATTATCATGTGTGACCCACCCCAAGTATACAAACGGTAGAGTTTGTGAATCTTCTCATTAAACCTAAACCCTGTTTAAAAATGCCACTCTCATGAATGAAAGTCACTGGGTGTTGCTAAATAAGATAGGATGATTTACAGTTAAACTGAATATGGAGAGTATATTATTCAACTATGTTGAGGGAGACAGTAACGTGACATTCTGGTAGATGGACTTGTTAGCAGTCTGAAATGCTTTTTCCTTCTTTTTTGATCCTTACTGTCTATATTTAAGTCATATGATTTTGACTTCACGAGCTGAATCATCAGGGGGATATGTGATTTTTCTAGGACTGATGCTCAGAATTTTGACACCTTATGCCCGGCTCAGGAGAGGGCTAATCCAAAAAGACCCTGGCAGCTTGAGCCCATGTCTGCCTGGCAGGGAGGCTGCACACAGGCCCTGGATATAGATACTCTTCACACACGGGGCACAGAAGAGATGTCTGCAAATCAACCTCTCTTTCAGGGAGGTTCCTAGAGAAGAGTGTTCAATTTCAATAACTGATTTTGAACTGACAGATAGTTCAAAATACTTGGCCAATATTCAATCAATATTCAAACAGCCATCCTCCTTCCTGCCCTTTGGTCTTGCCCTCCGGAAAATACTACATGAAAAACAAACCAACTTGGCCTGAAACGACAAATTGGGGATGATTTCAGTCCATTGAATGAATGACCCGGTTCTCTGGTTTCTGAAGTCATGTTTCCTGAGACATGGCTCCTCAGGATGCAGAGTGCTCCCACGTCCCACACTCCTGGGAGTGTTCATCCGAAGCTTTTCAGCACAGACATGGGCCTGGAGACTTCCTGCGGGGCAGAGTCACATGCTTCTAGATGCTTCTAGAAAGGGGCAGCGGAGGCCCTTGGGATGCCCATGTGGGTGGCCTCCTGCAGTGGGTGTTCTTGCTTCCTGAACTGAGCCACAGGCTGACTGCTAGTTTATTTACATTTGGTGTCCAGGTGGGAAATAAAACGCACATCTTTAAACACTGGATAAAAACTAAGCCCTGTTAGATGGAGGTAAAAACGAGGTCACCTGGGGGAAGAACAGAACGCCACCCCCCTTTCCAGAATTGAATCTACCTGTTTTCCTCGTTTCATTAATTGAGCACTAATCAGTACCTGAAAAATACTAACCATGCATTTTGGCAAAACGTGAACCCTCTTAACCACCAGGAGTTTCTTGGATACACATATTTTTATTGGTGAATCACTGAAATGAGATGAATTATAACCTATTTTTTTTTTCTTTTTATCCTAATTCTGGTTAAGCCAAATCTCCCCACCAAATCTGTACCCATGGCCTGGGTAATTAGGGTTCAACTTAGGACCTGCAGGCCTAAGTGGGCTCTCAGGGAGATGCCCACCTGAGACTTACATGGCTGGTCAGGGCACTACCCACCTTGATTGCTCCTTCCCCTCAAGGCAGCAGCTGCTCCTCCCCTCACTCTTAGGTAGTGAAATGGAGCAGGACCCTACGGGGCCTTCCCAGGTCCTCCTCCTGCCTCCTGGTTGTAGAAAAATTTTAGCCAAAGAATGAATTTATTCAGAGAAGTGAGAAGATGCAGAAGCAAAGAAAAAGTCAAACAAGACAAAATAATAATAGTTTAGCCATTCAACAAAGTCAAGGACATTTAGTTCCTTCTCAAGGGCTGTAGATTATATTCTGAGTCATGTTCTTAAAGCTCTTTTGTAGATACTGATACCTTCACCAGGTGGAAGAATTTAACTACATGATGACCAGATTGTAACCACGACAAAATCTGCACCATCTTACACAATTCTGAGAACTTGGCCTCAAGGAAATGGGAACAAACCAGCCCTGGAACTGAAGATTAACCGTACTTACAACAATCAAGATATTACTGATCAGACCACTGCATGACTAATTTTGATTTCAGAGCTGACTGAACTGTTTCTGCATGTAGCACCCTCCCTCTGCCTGTGCACGCCTGAAACTCCCCTTTGAAAGCTCTTGCCCTCTGATTGGCAGTGGGGAGTTGGCCTTTGGATATAAGTCCACCTTTTCCCCAGGTTGCCGGCCTCCAGAATAAAGCACATTTTCCTATCCTACCAACATTTGTTTCTTGAGTATCGGCTTTCAGCTGGACCTGCATTTGGTAACAGAAGGACTTGGCTTCCTTCACTGGGAAAACGAACTTCCTCAGCGTCTGGCCATCACCTCTCCTGCTCCCGCCTAGGGCCACCCTCGCAGCTGCTGACACATCTGAGCTCTCAGTCCCCTCCCTGATCATTTCCAAAGATGCACGTGCTCGCTGCACCAGCTCTCATGTGAAAACGAGGGAAGCAGCAGCCAACCCTCCTGGGCTTCATGGCCATTCCAGGTGCGGTTCTGTCCCTTTGCTTCCCTGTATGGTGAGACTCCGTGGGGACACGCCTGTGCTCATGTGCTCTGCTTTCTCATCTCTCTCTCTCTCAACCCCATGCCTTTGTTCCCAGCCCCACTGGAAATGGTCACATGGTGCTGGTGATCCTGACCTTCCTAAATGTTCTCAACACTTGAGGAGCAAGATGTGAGTGGGCCTGGCCTCCAAGGTGATGCACGCTTGGACTCCCTCCCTCTTTCCCGCAGGTGTCTTCTGTCTGCTGTCTGCCTCCCGACCCAGTGCCTTCTCACCCTCCTCAAAGAAAGCACACAGAGAACTCTAGCAATTTTGCCAGTTCTCTATAACTGCTCTGTAAGGAGATTTAATCCAGTTTAAGCTCTGTCACAGTTCACTTAGCTTTTTTCTATAAGTTACTTATTTCTGAGAGTTTTATAATAATCATGTGTGGGTAATCTCGTATATTTTAAAAGTTACACTGATTTATATGGTTGTTTATTTATTTATATCAAAAAGCAGTGGTGTGAAAGAAGGAGAAAGCCATAAAAGAGCATAAAGAGAACTGTACAAACTCATCAGAAAAGAGTAAAGCCATGGAGCAATCAGATGCAAAGACAAGCCCTGGTAAATGGAGGACACAAATCCTAAATCCAGACCTAAATTTAGTACAAGAGCAACCAT
This sequence comes from Monodon monoceros, assembly GCF_005190385.1. Classification (NCBI taxonomy): domain Eukaryota; kingdom Metazoa; phylum Chordata; class Mammalia; order Artiodactyla; family Monodontidae; genus Monodon; species Monodon monoceros. The sequence goes on along the minus strand of NW_021703768.1, from coordinate 5,105,842 downwards.
ACCTGATATAAATGGGCTAAGCTTGTGTGTAAAAGATATTCTTGATTTGATAAAGTCAAAATCCAACAGAAAATTATTTAATCAAGGTGCAGAGAAACCTAATAATACAGACGTTTAAAAATAAAGGTAATGAAGAAATGTAAGCCAGGTCAAAAATAAGTAAATGGAGGCTAATGACATAATGTTCATTTCTGAAAAAAAATAGATCATCCACTGAAAAGCAATATTAGGGATAAGGATGGACATTATTTAATAATAAAGAACAATTCATGCAGAAACCACATGTGCAGAAAACCCTACCTAACAACAACAAGTGGAATTTTAATGTTAACTATAAAGTAAAATTAATAGGAGAAACTGAAAAATAAACAATCGTAATGAGAGATTTTAAAGTATTTCTCTCAGAAACAGACACACAAGATAGAGTCAGAACATATTTGAATAAATAAGGAGCTTGACCTGTCATATAAATAACCCTAATACAACACAAAACACACATTCCTTCATTCCCGCAGAAAATATTTATAAAAACTCCCATTCCTAAGACATAAAGGAAGTCTTGAAAATGCTAAAAATGATATCGTTTTTAACTCTTTCTTTGATCTCAATGTAGTAACATCTGAAATAACAAAAAACTTTCCCTGAAGCCTCAATAAATTTAGAAATGCAAAAAACAATCATTCTAAATAATTCACGGATCAGAGAATAAAACAATGGTGCCTAATCTTACATAAAAACCAACATACTGTGTTCTCTCCCAAAAAAGATATGATTCTGAGAGAAACTTCAGATATTTTCAGAAGCCCTGATTAGTATACTTGCAGTGAATATACAGATATACATATAGATTTGTAGTAAAATATATTCTATTTATCTATCTACCTACTTACCTATCTAATTGTCATCTATCTATTCTATTTATCTATCTGTAGATTTGTTTTTCATTTTTGTATTTGAAGCATAAGCCATAGTGTATATTATTAGGGGACTTGATGAATTTTAGTTTTGACTTCATATTGAAGTCTGAAGACCAGAATAATAAAAGTATTATGAAAATTTTAGGTGTTATTTAACTTTTATAAGTGAGTTCCAAGTAAGTTCCCTGAAATATAGAAGTATTCCTAAAGTGTCTTTCTGCCTTTGCTCACATAGATAAATAAATATATATATATATATATATATATATATATAAACAACACAATACACAGACACACACATACTGCCACACATGCATGCACCAAAACAAATAAAGCAAAACAAATAAGCAGACAAAAAATGAAACAAAACAAAACCCAAACTGTTTTACAGAAATATGTAAGGCAGAGTTTTAGGTGTGAAATGATGAAGCCAGATCTAAAAAGTTAGCTATAATTTTTATATCCCCACTGCTTCTGCAACGGTTTCCATGTTAATATTTCAGCAACTGAGGAAATAAGTCAAATCAGTCTTGCTTAGGACCAGTTGGTCCATATTTGTAACTTGATTTTCATTGTGAATATATTGTAACAAATATCTATACCAGCCTGAATGTATTTCAACCTCATTGTTTTGGTTAAGTGACATCTTTCCTGGAGGAGATAGAGTAAGACATCCTCTTTTATATTGAGATATTGTCACATCTAGGTGATTATACAGTTTCAAGTCGTGACCCTAGCACCTGAACTGGCAACTTCACACTTAAGCTGAGTGCTTCTCCAACGAGTGTCAATTACAGAGATGCTATAACACTTCTGGTTTCCCTGATTAACCATAGAGGGTTAGATGCCTTTTCAAAGGGGGTGCAGTGGAGGGAGGACAAGGCTTCGCAAGAAAAGTGAGGCCCCCTTAGGGAGATGGCGTGTGTGGGCTTGAGCTGCAGCACCAGGTGCCCTAGATACAGGCAGGCTCGTTACAAGAAGAACAGGACAGAGAAGCTGGGGAACCCAGAGGACACAGGTTCTGTAAAGCTCTCCTCAGCATTACTTCACGCATCTGCAAGTATTCTTAAGTCCAGCAAAATCGGCGCTCAGCCCGTAAGTGGAAAGAAAATAAGAAAAGATAATTGTACCAAGTATATGCTTCACATCTGCCACTGTGGTGTCACCAGAGAAATCCATGAGTTGAAGTCATTGTCTTCCAAACTCGAGTAATGTATAATTGATTTACTAAAAGAAGAAACATTCCAGTACAGTTTCCAAAGATTCCAGAAAAGAATGTTGACACAGAAGTCGGGCTGCGGGGCAGGGCTGGCTGTATAACTTGTGGAATCCACTGCAAGGTGCAAAATCATGAGGGATTTCAAGTTGGTTGCATCAGAGAATTAAACCAAGAGGCGGACCTTCTGAGCACCGGGACCTGGGTGAACAGGCAGGTCACAAACCCAGGAAGCCAGTCCTGTGGCTTGTTTATCCCGTCACTCTGCTAATTAAACGAACTGAAATACTCATTTCTGTAGCATCCTGGGAGTTAAACCATTTCACTTATATGGATCACCTCAGTGACCACGGACCTTTTCATTCCCTTGCTAACCTATACACTACTGGGCATTCATATTTTCAAGGCTTGTATGTAAGAGATGAGACAAAAAAGTTACTGCCCCCTTTCCTGTCACCGGCAGTGTTGCCATAAGAAGATCATTAGTCATAAAGTTCTCCTGGTGCGTCTTCTCTGTCATTTCTACCAAATGGATGCAGTTACCCGCTTCGGTATCTTGGCCGTAAAAGAAGCAGTTTTGCTGATAGGTTTGTAGAGGGTCAGCAAAGTATCGGCAAAACCAGTATGATCATCCAGATATCAAGCAGAGAGGCATACAGAGGGGGCTACATGTGTACTGGGGTGGGGGGCATCCGATGACAGTATGTCTTATCTACACGCTTACTCTGCATTCCTAGAATAATACTGAAGAGAGAGGAAAAGTGTTCGTTTGCCATCTGGAAAGCATTTCCTCTTGTTCCACCTTCAGTCCATGGTCCAGGAAGGCGTACAATTAATGTCTGTGCTTCGAAAACTAGAGAGATAAGATAAATGACAGGAAGAGCCACTCCATTTAGATAAACTGAGAAATAGAAAGGAAATAAATAGCCGTGTGATTTATAGTTCACGTTTCAAAAGCAAGCGATAAAAATGCCTGATTCTCCCTCAAATGAGCCGTGGGAGAGCCGCACGCTGCCGTCTGTGAGAGGCCCTCCTCCTTGCAGGGCGCTGGCCTCGCTCAGTCCCAGGGGAGCAGCTCTCGAAGTGCTGACGCTCCATTATTTGGCCGTGATGCTCCTGCTGGCCGGAGCCTCGCAGACGTTTTGAGATCCTCCTCCTCCAGCTAGGAGGCTCCTGGACTCCCAGGTCTCTGCCTCGCGGAGGTTTACGAGCTGCGACCCCATCCGCGACACCGTGCGTGCGCGCCTTCGACGCGCTGCGCGCACATGTGCTTGGGGAGGGCTCGGGAGGCAAGGGGTTCCCACCAGCGGAGCAGTTTTCCTGTTCTTGTAACTTACAAAGGAGAAGGGCTGTGGATTAGCCTATTTTAAAGTCTCCGCTTCGCGGTCCTTTGGCGAGCCTCCTTCACTTCACGTGGAGCTGGAGACGGCACATTGCACCCTGCTGCATCCTCCCCGCCCCGAGTGAGCCGAAGAGGTGGGAGGCTGAGGACTGCAGCCACGCAGTGTGGCCACTGTGGCTTTGTGAGGCCGCGGAGAAGCAGGTGGACACGCGGCTCGAGAGGGTCGTGGACGGCCGCCTCGCAGGAGCAGTCTAGTAAGAAAGGCAAGGGTTCTCCTGCTTGGACAAATAAAGCTTGGGTTTGCTGCCCACTTAATCAGGGACAAAAAATCATCGGTATTCTGGGCAAGAGAGAAATGTATCTCACATTTCAGAGGACAATAAAACAACTTTTAAAATTAAGATCTATTTTCCCAATTCAACTGCTAAAATGATAATCCACAAGGACTGAGGCATATAAATACAGGTTCATTCTTCTGTGTTTGTCATTGATCGTTTTGCTTCACAGACTAATAACTAATGTGAACTTGTTTCTCCTTTTGCAGCAAAAAATAAAATAGCCAAGATTTACTGAGTGTTTTAGAACATGTACTGGGCTAAGAGCTTTCACGTGGATTCCCTCAACAAATCCTGACCTTGTGTTGCCCTGATTATGTACAGGTGGGAGTACCAAGGTGGCAGCTCAGCTCACACCTTCGACCAGGTGCGAGCGGGCAGGCATGGGCTATGCTGCTGTAGCCCCTTAGCATGCTAAGTCCACTCCACCAAAGGACTTGGATGCAGAAGAGCTGTGGGCTGGGAACTGGGAAACTTTGTCCCACCCGGACCATAGACACCTGCGGGCTGCCTTGTCATCAGGCTCCTGCAACTGGCTGGGGGTGAAGCAGAAACCCTGCAGGCGCCCCTCTTGTCCTCCTCAGGGGTCTCCCAGCAGGGACGCTTGGCATTAGTTTCACTGCCAGGCTTTCTATTGTCTCCCAAAGCTTTCTCTTTCAGAGGAAATATAAATATCAAAATATATGAGATGTATAAATCAAAGAGCTCAATAAGGTGGGGGCCTCTGGGTTTTCTGGGGTGATTTGGGTGCCCTCACTGTGTTCTCCACAGGCTGTTCCCATGCACCACTTCCAGTCTCCTCGAGACTGATCCTGTTGCTCCTGAGCTGTGCCTTTTCTTTGCACACAAAGCTCTTGACAGAGTTTACTTGTAAAATTCTACACCAATGAGTTAAGTACAGAATATAAGATGTAGAAGAATCCAGAGAACTTGTTGGCTCTGGGTCCCTGCGGTGGGAGGAGGTCAAGTGAGAGAAACAGTGGGCTGAACAGGGGACCTACCGGAAAAACTAGTAGCATACAAATATACATACATTTATAATCTTGCTTAAGGAAACCCAACACCCATTTAAAAATCTTTCTTGGAAGGAATCCATCAGCATGAAGGAGAAGGAGAGACATAACTATGAAGTTTCCTGGGGAGAAGCGGGACCCTGGTCCAGTGTGAAGGAAGGAAGGCAGAGTGATGGGGGTGTCTCAGGTGGCATTGGTGGGAGGAGGGGGTGGCCATCGCCTGAGCCCATCTCTGAGGTCTGAGGTCCTGGGCCAAGAGTGTGGGCTGGAGAATAAGAAAGCTGGAGGAGACAGGAGGTGATGTAATATCACTGTCCTGCAAGGGACCAGATGCCCAGGGAAGGGTGAGAGGACTGCCTGCCATCCTGGACGGCCAGGGAAGCCGGTGACCGTACATTCAGAGTGAGAACGTGGGCTTGTGATCTTCTGGCAGCATTAAGCTCCCGAGCTCCACAGGCAGCAGAGTGAGTGATGAGAGAGGTGTCGCCAGGCTGGGTTTTCTGGGCAAGTGGAGTTGGACAAGGGGGTTAAAGCCTGGACACCTGGTGAGACAGGAGGACACCTTGAGCATGGATCTATCTGGGAGCCCAGGAGCTGCAAAGACAAAGAGGCCATGGCCAGGGCAGGGTGTTTAGAAACAAGGTGTCACAGGGGCAGCAGGTAGGAGGCAGGAGAGGGCTCAGCTGCCCCAACAGAGACCACGGAAGCACAGCTCAAACATGGGAGGGAGCACTTCCCCTTCACATGGAGGGCTGGGCTGGAGACATGGGGCGGAGGGGGGCAGCTCTGCCCCAGGGAGTCATCAGGGATGCTGTCTTGTGACTCCACATGCTTTGTCGGGTCTGGAGCTGACTAAGGCCAGCTCTGCTACTGCTCAGGAGAGGGGACAGGAGGGGAGGAAGTAGAGCTTCTGCAGGACTCCCTTAAAGGCACCTGCATCTCTTTGGCTCGCATCCCATTGGCTGACGATGATCTAGGAGGGGGATGGGGAACGTCCACCAGGGCGTCCGTGCATGAGCGTGAGTGTGAGAATGTGTGTGAGCATGGGTGTGTGACTGTGTGTGTCTGGGGTTCTATTAACAAAGACAAGAAAGAGGAAATGTGCATGGAGGAGCGCTGCCTGGCAGTCCTTGCTGACGGCAGGAGTGAGAGGCTGGGACAGGATTGGAGAGTCAGGGAGCACGATCACTCACGTGGATGCTAATGGCCACAGGCGGCTCTGGTGACCGAAAGTGTCTGATGAGACCTCAGTCCTTAAAGCTATGGCTCATCAAGAATAATACAAGCTCTCTTACTCTTGGGGCAGATCTTGAAGGAGGCTGTCCTAGGGCGGGTACTTTACGTGAGAGACACGTGGAAACATACAAATAAGGCTTATTACAGATTACGAGAGAGTGGACGAAGCAGCGTCTTATTTCTCAATGGCAGCATACAAACAGGACTGTCTGGGCTCACCTACAAGACCCCCCAAGGGAGAGTGGGGTCACAGAGCTTCGTACTTAGGGCATACGTCTGTGTGTTTTCTCTTTGTCAACTCACAGCTGAGGAAACCGAGGCACCAGGAGGTGAAGCCACTTTCCCGAGACCATGCCACAGGCCTGGAGTTCTTGCCCTGGCCCATGGGACCCTGGTTCATCCCTGAATTCTACAAGCATTTATTGAGAGACAGGCGCAGCTCTTGTCCCTCAGGATACGACAGTAGACAAAACTAACATCTGACCCTGGAGAGATTTTCTGGAATCAATGAGCATGAAAATTCTGTACCAGGAACAAAGACGCATCTAAACAGACACAAGAGATGATGCTAATAGTCATGGATAATGGTTGAGAGTAAGGACAGTTTTGCCTGACCACGTAAGGTATGCTAGAGTTCTATCACTGAAATCCAATAACCAATAATCCAATCCAATAAGTGACCTTTGTGGAAAGTGATATTTCTGGCGCACGTACACGGGACCAGACGCTGGTAGAAGCAGCCTGCCATCTGGAGTAACACTGGACAGACAGCAGCTGGGCATCACTTAAATGCCTCCCCTAAGGGCTCAGCTTTCTCCCCGCACCATGGGGTGGAGGCCGTCCTCGGAGAAGCAGTAGGTGCTGGCTACTGTGGCTGCCTCTGCTCCCCCTGCCCTCTCAGGGCTGCCAGCCACTCCTGCATCCTGCGCTGAGTCCTGCACGGTTTGGAGATGCAGAGGGGCCTATTCAGGGTGTCCCAACCACCACTTCGCATCTGAGTTATGGGATGCTTAAAATCACGAAGCTGGAAGCCGAGGGGTGGGTGACTTAGCCCGGGGCTGGGGTGAGTGTTCACTTGAGTCCATTGTAATGAGCTTCACCAAAGCCACCTGGGCAGCTTGGACTACAAGGGGATGAGCCACTCACACGATCCCAGGGAGAGATTCCAGGCAAGAACTAAATATTCCCAATCAGCCTGAGCTTTAACATTCCGATGGATTTAGTCCCAAGTCACCAGTAACTTTGGTTTCCCCTGCACATAAAAGTCACACGCACAAACACACCCCTCTTAGTCTAAATTAGTGAGGTTTTTCGGCTTTTCAACACTGTTAACTAGTTGCCTTGAGGCACCCTGGATTCCTCTGACTTAGCAAGAACTCGGTGCACTATGGAAAGAGAACCCCAGTGCCTGCAGCAGTGCTCTTAACATCCTTCTCCCCAAGGCTCCTTGGAGATGTATGATCAGAGGTCACAGTGAAGTCCACGCTGTGTTACCTGGAACACAGGTGCAGAACCGGCTGTCCCGGGAGGAGGGGTCAAGTTGGTGCAACACCTCAGCGGACCCTGGGAGCCCTGGCTGTCTGGCCCCTTGTTTCCTTCGAACAGGAGGTTCATTTTGCAGAAGTGGTGCTGTGCTATATCTTCTCTTGGTTGACCAGGGGCTTCATTTCGTAAACCATCCTGGACGGTGTGCACTTGGTGTGTCGCTTCAGGCACAGAAGGAGCCCACAGTGGCTGAGCGTCTGTCTGCCGTCCAGCCCTGCGCAGACCATGGGGGCGCCCGGCTGGCTGCAGGATCGCTGACAGGTGAAGCGAGGACCAGGTTGGGTATCAGTTCCAGGAGCTCCTTCGGTCCCAGAAAAACCCCCAGGTGGGCCTCCAATGCCTCGGTGGGTGATGGGCCTCAGGCGCTAAATTCCTTTTGCAAATACTGACCCATCTCTCTCTCTCATTACCAGGCTGTGGGGCGTGGTAGCCGAGGAGTCCGGCTGAGTCGGGCCACTGGCCCTCTGAGAGGACACATCTTCCCAAGAAGGCCCCGCTCCCCTCACAGCGGTGGGGGGCAAGGTCCCGGCCTCTCAGATGCTGGTCTGTGTCCTCCATCTCTACCCTAAGTGAGGGACCAGGGACCCACAAACTCAGAGAGAAGGGAGACAGTGCCTCCCTCCCTCTTGGGTTTTACTGTCTCTGGGGGAGGCATCCAGCTTTCTGCTTTTGAGGCTCAGCTCAAGCAGAGCCATCTCCTGTGGATCTTTAAAATCAAGACGTATGAGATCACATGTGTTGTGGCGGGTACCTCCGCTGTCTGAAGGGTCTAGCGGGCCTTTCATCCCATAAATACGTTACTCAGATGATTTCCACAGCCCCTCTATGAAGATGAAGCAAGTGAGAAGCAGACAGACTACGGACAAGCCCAGGGAGTGATGGCTGAGGAGGGCAGGGCAGGACCACGGCTGCCTCCTAGGGGTCCTTCCCAACCCCCGCGTCAGGGAACCTGAGCTTTCTTCAGAAACGTGGAGGGGCGGCAGTACTGGGGACAGGTGAGTAGGATGACAGAGCCCTGCTTTCTGTGGCCCGTCCCACAAGTGTGCAGCGTCCACATTCCCTCTACAGCCTGGACAGGCCTCGGCAGCAGATTCTTCTAACAGGTTTCACTCAGTAAGAAAAGGAAACGCCAGCGAAGGGGATAGAGGCTGCGAGGGAAAGTGTTCCTATGTCCACAGCACACCATCCCTCCCACAGCCTGCACTGAGTAAGACAGAACAAGCGCCATCTACTACGAGACCTTCGCTCCCACTGACAAGGCTTTGCAGGCTGTTTCCAGCCCCGGTGCACTTTATTTGGCTCACCTGTTCAGGCAGTTCTTGTTCGTTTTGCCTCTGCTGTCACGGATTATGTGGCAGTGGATGGCACTTCTATTCCCCAGACTCAGGAGCACCAAGGCCTCAGCATTATATCTGCAAAACCCTGACATACATTCAGAGGAACATGGCAGTTCTTACCTGGGGGGACAGGCGGACACTTTGCAAGGCATGACCCCTGCGACAGGCCGGGTGTCGGGGCTGCAGAATGATGCGTTCACCGGGAACCTCAGGTCTCTGTAGCAGCCTGCTCTCGTGGTCATCTGCCCTGTGAGAGAGTGGGGTGCACAGTGAAGACTCACAAACATGCCCTGTGGTAAAAGGCAGACGAAGAGCTAATGAAATCTCTTGAAAAAAATCTTTACTGTATTGGCACGTCTTTGCATTAATGGCCTTTGGCTGACTACTAATATTCTACTTTTCTGGCCTGTCTTGGTGATTTCTATCAGTGAATTGCATCAATTCTAGGATGGCTTGTATCTTCCCCCCACATTTTAACATCTTGTAACGTGTGTCTTGTTATGGGTGCCAACATATATTTGACAAAACAATCTTTTGGTTCTTTTCTATTGTTTCCAGAATTGGAAACACCAGACATTTTTTCAAAACAAACCCATATTAAGTACACTCACTTGTGCTTCTAAGTGAGAGGGCACAACAGGAAATGATCGGTAGTAAACCAGAAAGAAATACAGACAACAAAGTGATAAGCGCTTCCCCACCAGAGAATTCACAGAGCAAAATACCTCCAGGGTTGCAGCCGGATGGTGACCTTTTCACAACAATGGCTTGGATGTTGCCTCAAATGAGGTCAACGGAAATGAAAGTAGGTCTGATTCTCAGCTCCATTTATACCCCCAGGGCTACTCAGGCTTTCTGAGCATCTCTCAATATGTTCCATATTTCAATTCATTAAATTTACTAAAAAAGGTACCAATGGGGCTTCCCTGGCAGTCCAGTGGTTAAGATTCTGCCCTTCCAATGCAAGGGGTGCAGGTTTGTTCCCTGGTTGGGGAACTAAGATCTCACGTGCCATAGGGCATGGCCAAAAAATAAATATTTTTTTAAAAAGGAACCATTACTTACAGCAGGGTACCTAGACTAGTCAGAATCACAGAGACAGAAAGTAGAAGGGTGGTTGCCAGGGGATGGGGGATGAGGGGCTGGGGAGGTGTCTCATAGGCAGAGTTTCAGTTTGGGAAGATGGAAAAGATCTGGAGATGGATGGTGGTGACATTTGCACAACAATGTGAATGTGCTTAGTGCCACTGAACCATGCATTCAAAAGTGGTTAAAATGGTACACTTTATATCACATATAATATATATCGTATATTTTACCACAATACAAAAGGGCTGTAAATAGATATATATCTTGAAGGATGAAGTTAAGGAGTTCATTCAGTGAAAAGGAACAAAAAAAAGAAAGAAAAAGAACGAAACCAGTGTTGATTTTAAAAATTAACACAGTTAATATTAAGATTTAAAATGATTTTTATTGCTGTGCTTGGAAAATGGATGCAGTCCTCCTGTCCATGAGGCCCATCTGTTTTACTTCCTCTGCAGTCAAGGCTGCACTGCTCAGAATGACCTGCATCCAACTTGGTCCCCACAGGCAGATGACCAGAGGTGTCTAATAAAGGAAGGGACCCAAGACATGGTTTCAGAGGACCAAAGCCACAGGCTGGCAACTCCAAGCTCAACAGCATCTAATGCTCGGTTCTCTATGAAACCGAGTCCCTTACTTAAAGAACACTAAAAGTCTCTAAGATATACGTGGAAACAAGTTTGACATTTGGCTTTGCTTTGTCAAAAGGAATAAGGCAAGTCGATGGGGAAAGTTCCCTTCTCTAGAGAATCAGTTTCCTTGATCAGTAGAGGGAAAAGAGCCCTCCTGGGTCCCAAGCACAGATCTCATGCATCTGAGCCCCAGACCACTTCCTGCCTTGGGTATGGCCCTGTCGGTGCTGATGGAGGACATCAGAGGTGACATAGGACCCTTGTGGTTTTGTGCGATTATTCAGCTCTCTGCCAACTTGACACAATCATATTTTAACCAAGTTAAACAGTTTTTATTTGATGCACCCCAGTGGGATTTCACAACTGTATCTTCCTGATTTTAATGGTCTCTCATCAGGAACAGCATATTAAAAGTGACTTTGATAAAGGTCATGGAATATTTCTGCAGAAATCTAAGAAAATTTACTTAAACATGTTGAGAATCTTGAAAGTGAGTATTTCTATGAAAGAACAAGATTTAAGTCACATACAGCAAGTGTCCCGGAGCAGTAACAGGAAGAAGGTCAAGGTGAACCTCAGTCCCACGAGGCAGAAGAATGATAATAAAAAGAGAATATTTCCAGGCTCTGCTAAGACTGAAGCCGTGGCATTTGTTCTAATATACAGATTTAGTAAAATCAAAGATGGGCTTGGTGACCTGTGTAGCAAGGCCATGGAGCCCTCGTGGTCACAGCTTTCCTGGGGACGGGGGGAACCAAGAGGCACGTCAGGCAACGCAACCCACTGACACCTGCTGGGCTTCACTGTGGAAGGAAGCACATATCGGAAATCCATCTCTTTCATTGTCCTTGATGTGGTACCAAGCCAGCTGTGTGCCCTGTCACTACGTCACACACAGAACAGACGCAAACACGCAGTGATGGGCACTGGAGGAGGGTCCCTCACGTCTTACACTCCAAGCCTTGCACAGGTTCACCCTCGTCCACTTTCCCGGAGGCGCTTTCCTGGGCATCACCCTGACTGCACGTGGCGATGGATTACTGACCCGCCCCCGTCTCCTGCCCTGCACCCGCTCTTAGCCCCGATGTCCCTAGGCTGCCTCCTGGACTCACAGACCTGGCCGTCTAACAGATGCACAAATACATAAACATCCATTTCAAAGCAGGCTTCCTCCAGCCCCACCTGTCCGGGTCTCTGTGTGGTCAAGGGATCAGTCTTGTAGTCCCCTGCCCCCCACGCCCATGCCTTACTCCAGGCATTCCTCCTTCAAGTCCAGCTGTTGGACTGATACCACAGATACTTCCTTCACACACGCACACACACACACACACACACACACACACACACACACACACGCTCATGCCGCTCCCAGATTAAAAGTCTGTTTTTCTCTTTTTAAGCTGGAGACTTCCCAGCCTTGTCCTCCAGCTCTGCTGCATCCCTGTCATGCCGACATCCCCCCTGGTCCTCTGACTCCCAGCTGTCTCTCTACCTGGAATACGGTCCTCCGCTGCCATACCTGGCAGAAGGCTTCTTATCCCTTTAAGTCAGACCCACATCCCCCTGCCTCTGAACTCCCGTGCTCCCTGACTTGAGAGCACATCTGAATTCTCTGGTAGTTTAAACACAGAATCCTGGCCACCTCAGAGCCTTGGATTCAGCAGGCGTGGGGTGGGGGCTGTGGATTTACATTTCTAACCGATGCCCAGGTGCTGCTGGCACTGCTGCCCTGTGGACCACACTTTGAGAACCGCGCTTTATGCAATATCCAAGGCCACCACTTTTATGTCTCAGGTTACAGAGCCGTGATATACATGTAGTAAAAAATAAATACCTGGTCTTTGTCCCTGGTTCATGGCACACAGCTCCTAGAACCTTTGGGGTGTCTTTTGTGTGCCACTGAGCTGGCGGGTGGCGGGGTCCCTTCACAGCTTATGGACGGGGCTGGACCCCAGAAGCATCAAGGCATGATTAGAGGGTTTCAGCCCAATCCTGGGCCTCTGGGGAGGGGAAAGGGGCTGGAAATTTAGTTCAGTTACCAATGACCAATGATTTAATCAATCCTGTGTAATGAAATCTCCATGGAAACCCCTAAACAACGTGTTCAGAGAGCTTCCAGGAGGATGGCACAACCCGGCTTCATGGGGTCCGGAACCCTTCCCAACCTCTCCCTGTGTACCTCTTCATCTCGCCGTTCCCTGGTGTCTTTTACAATAAACCAGTGACAGTAAGTAAGTAAAGTGGCTTCCTTAGGCCTGTGAGCTGGTGTAGCAAATTATTGAACCTGAAACCGGGGGTGGGGGGGTGGGGTGGGTAGGAGAGTGTAGAACCCACAGCTTTGTAGCCAAGTCAGACAGAAGTGTGGGTGCCCTGGCATGCAAATGGCATGCAAATGGCATCTGAAGTGGGAGCAGTGCTGTGGGACTGAGCCCTTCACCTGTGGGGTCTGATGGTACTCTAGGTAGTTAGTACCGGAGTTAGATTAATGCAGGACACCCCGTCGGAAGCTGGAAAATCCAGCAATGCTGGTTGGTGTGGACAAAACCCACACATTTGGTGTCTGGAGTGTTGTAAGTAAAGACAGTTCCTGCCAGGCTAGCCCAGGTTTGTGCTCATTTGTCCTAGAAAAATGGTAAGCAACCCTTTTCCCTCTCAGTAGCATCCAGGTTTGGGTAAGACATTATATGGTGAACCTAATGTCAAAGTTCAGTGGACATATATGTGTCATCCCTTAGATCAAATTTCCTGAGAGCGGAGAGTACAGCCTGCCTGGATTGATTTGCTCCCACACTTACTAGGCAGTTTTTCAGCCAGGCCAATTTCATTATATTCAGTAACTTCTAAGCCCCAGCAAGTTAATACAGTCAGCTCTCCTGGTCCAAGGGTTCCGAATCTGCTGATTCAACCAACTACAGATGGAAAAAAATCAGAAAAACAATCCCAGAAAGTTCTAAAAAAACAAACTTGAATTTGCCTTGTGCCAGCAACCATTTACCTAGCATTTACCAAGTATTTCCAACTATTTAGGTAGCATTTACATTCTGTTAGGTATTATAAGCCATCTAGAGATGATTTAAAGTATGTGGGGGGATGTGCATAGGTTATTTGCAAATACCACCTCATTTTATATAAGGGACTTGAGCATCTGCCGGTTTTGGTATCCATGCAGGTTCCTGGAACCAACAGGGGAGGATGACTGTAGTGAGTTAATAATATTTGGCAAAAAGAATCATCCAAGTAAGGGTATATTCTCTTCTTTATACAGTACTTAGGATGAACTAGGCACAGTTTTGATGACTGACCCATGTATCAATGCAGAGACGAAATCTGAATCAATGTTTTATGAGTCTACTTTTCCACTTGCTAACAGGGAATAAGAGACTATTAAATTAAAAAAAAGAAACACATGTCATTTTAAAGCTGTTCTGTAGGGAATCTTGTGAACTCCATTAAATCAAATCCTGCGAACTCCTTGAAATTAAGCCAGATAATCTTAATGACCCAATTTACATGAGGACCTACTGAACAAGAGTACCATTTTCTAAAACTGCTGGTTGTCAGTTCTAATAGTAGAGAAGGAAAATTAATCTTTTCTCTCCACTTATATGACAATTTAAAAGTCAATTTTTTTTTAAATTCTTTAATCAAAATCTTCTGGCTTTTTAGGTGTGACTCTATGAATGTCTTCAGTTTGGTTTCCAGTTTTGAGATTGAAGACTTGTGAAATTCAATGCTTATGCTCAAGTCTTAACAAAGAATCAGGACTTAATGAACACTGATGGTCCTGAGTGAGGTACAGGCTCTCGATCAAGCAAATAGGAAATTGTTTTTCTTTGAAATAGAAACATAACTTTACTTTATTAATGTATTCATTTTTCTTTCTTAGTGGAGACATTTGTTTGACCTTGGTGTCAGCCAAGTCCCAAACTTTTACCGGTTAATCGGATAAGAGGGAAATCTAGATCTAGTCATTCATGGAATAATTTAGTAACAATGTGATAGAAAAAATATAACCCAAAGAAAAACACTGAATTTGTCCAATGCATGTCCAAGTTCCGACTCTGCCAGTTAATTTTTTTTTTTTTTTTTTTTTTTTTTTGCGGTACGTGGGCCTCTCACTGTTGTGGCCTCTCCCGTTGCGGAGCCCAGGCTCTGGTCGCGCAGGCTTAGCGGCCATGGCTCACAGGCCCAGCCGCTCTGCGGCATGTGGGATCTTCCCGTACCGGGGCACGAACCCGTGTCCCCTGTATCGGCAGGCGGACTCTCAACCACTGCACCACCAGGGAAGCCCTGTCAGTTAATTCTTTTAGCTGGTGACATTGGAGACCTTTCATTTTTCTTAGTGGGACACTACTGACATTTTAGGTACCAGTATTACTTGTGCAGCATGGTTGTCATATCATAAGACTTTTAGCACCCCTGGATCTGCCCACTAGATGCTGAAAGCAACCCACCCCCACTCATCATGGCAACTAAAATGCCTGCGCACATTTCCAAATGCTCCTTCTGAAAGACAGTAGTCTTCAGTGGAGGACACTGATGGGCCACAAGCAGGTGAGGAAGGAAGGGAAAATGTAGAGTGTTGCCTGGAAATTTTAAGCAATTAGTGGAAGTAGGACAAAACAGGAGAGTGGGCATCAGGTTCACAGCAAAATTCATTTAAGAAAATGACAATGACAAAAATGCTATAAAACAGAATTTACGGTGTGTAGCTAAAAGTAAGATTCAGAGGGTATTTTCATGGCCTTAAATACTTATATTGATAAAAATAGGTATGACTGGAAATAAATGAAGCCAATACTTAATTACAGCGTTAGAAGAAAGGATAGATCAAGGAAGCAGAAAGAAGGAACTGATATAGATTGGAACAAAAGTCCATATATTAGAAAATGAACAGACATCAATTTATTTGGATGCAGACAAAAATGTGAAGCAGAAGTTAATATGTTAGGGGAGAGAAAATGGTGAATCCAGGAGCTGATGTTTTGGGGGAGGGGGCTACCCTCAAGCATAACAACCTACAACCCAGGTCACTCCTCTCTTTCCTGCTCTTCCCTCAATTACAGGGGCTCCATGTCAGCACTGCAGTCTTTACATCTCTTGTCTATGAGGCTGTCGGGGAGATCCCACCAATGAGAAGTACGAGCACAGGATGTGGACAGAGCCACAGCATCATGTCCCTGGCAGAGAGGATAAACACTGGCTTTGGCAGATGTGAGGTCTGCAGTAGTCTCCAGACATTTTCCTGGGAAGCACCTGCTCCAATGCTGGCTTAACTCTAATCCTTACCAGGAATTTCTGGAATGTTCCACACCTTCCACCTCTTTAATAGCCAGAGCAACTGAGAGCTACATGGGTCTGTCTCTGACCTTTACTCCTCCAACTTCTCCAGCTATTCTGTAAGTACATGATCCTTTATATTAAAAACCTTCCTGCTTGAAATGCCTAGTCTGCTTTCCTGGCTAAACTGTCACTGACATACTAACTTAATGAAGAAAATAAACAATAAGCACACATACACAAAATAAGAAATGAGAGACTTCCCTGGTGGCACAGTGGTTAAGAGTCTGCCTGCCAATGCAGGGGAAGTGGGTTCAATCCCTGGTCCGGGAAGATCCCACATTCCACTGAGCAACTAAACCCTTGCGCCACAACTACTGAGCCTATGCTCTAGAGCCCACGAGCCAAAACTACTGAGCCCGTGTGCCACAATTACTGAAGCCCACACCCTTAGAGCCCGGGCTCCACAACAAGAAAAGCCACTGCAATGAGAAGCCTGTGCACCACAACGAAGAGTAGCCCCCGCTCGCCGCAACTAGAGAAAGCCCATGCACAGCAACAAAGACCCAACACAGCCAAAAATACATACATAAATAAAATGCAATTGGTTTGGTGCTGACAATGTTCCAGTTCTTTATATGGGTAGTGGTTGCACAGATATTCTTACTTTCAAAAAGTAATCTATATTCTTCAAAAAAATTAATAAGAAAATATGATTAAATATTCTGATAATACTAAAGTTTTAATGCATAGAACGTGAAATTCATGAGCATTTATTGTAAACCCTTCAACACATAGTACTTGACACACAAAATGACGAGGTACTCAATAAACATTGGTTGAATTAGTGAAGGTAAACTATTGGCTACTAGACTCTCACACTTTAAATGATGACATCTTACTTAAAACTGTAGTATAGAACCACATACAGAGAGGTCATTTTTAAATTTATATAAGAATAATACTCTTTATTTTCAAAGAAAAAAGAGTCATTCAGGTCCCTTACATTCAAAAGAAAAACAGAAAAAGGAACGGGAAGTCTAGAAGGGGGTGTTCTCATGCTCCACCACTCGATGTCAACTGCATTATCGACAAGAAGAGAGGTACCTTGCATCTCCAACAGGAAGAAGGTTATGACTTTACTACCAGCAGAAGGAAGGAAGAATTTCTCCTTGTCTGGCAACAGTCCAGCCAGTGAGAAACTGCACAGCTCAGCCAATGGAAAGTCTCTATACTTCAAACTCCCAGTTTCCTCCAATGGACTTTTCATTTATAACAGCCCATCACAATTTCCTTTTCTCCTCTATAAAAGAATGTTCCTCTCCTTTATGCTCTGGACTTGCCTGTGGTTTGACATAAATTGCATGTCCAGAGTTGCAGTTCTTTGCTGTTCTCGGATAAACCCATTTTGCCGGTAAAATAACTAGCTATTTTATTGTTTTAGATCAACAAAAGTATCAATAATGGTTGAATGTATTTGCTCAAGAATGTGAACTCCCATATTAAAAATGAGCTATTGATTTAATACGTAAGGAGGAACTCTCTGCAAAGGAAGGATACAAATGATGTGATAACATGGAAAAGCTTATCATTAACGAACCTCTGAAAGAGAGCACACACATGTAAACCGGAACATAAGGAAGAGATGGGACAGGACTTATTAAAATGTTTGCAGTGACCTTGGGTCAGAGGAAGGTTTGTCTTCCCTATTTTCTATGTTTGTGACATTTGTAATGAAAAATAATTCCAACATCTACAGATTTGGGCCTTCATGAAAATGCACATCCCCACTTTTTGACATCCTGGACAGTCTTTTCTCAAGGACACCGGGCAGTGCAGGATGAGGCAGGAGGGGCCTGACCTCTCAGGTGATGCTCACCTGACCTCATATTGGCCTGCAGCCTGTCTGCCTACCTGCTCGGGCCTCCCCTTCCCCTTCCTGTTCTTTGCCCCCCAGAAAGCTCAGCAACAAAAGCCTAAGAGATGCACCAGGGAGGGAGGAGCTGGGAGCAGGGGAAGCTGACATCCTGGTTTCTGTTTTGATCCACGTGGTAATTGTCGACTGACACAGAAAGTCAAACTGGAAAGCACGTCAGGGGCCCCATAAAGCACACACCCACACAGGCACTGAAGAAGAAGGAAAGGTTCTGGGCCTGTTCACATTCCCTCCTCAGTGGAGGGCGGAGTGGAAGGCAGACTCCACATCAGGGCTCTGCTCCTTGGGCTGTGCCCAGACTCTTACACCTGAGCTCTTAGGGAGCATCCCAGGTATCACATGCCAGGCTGCTTGTAAAGGTTTTGGTTATGCTTTGAGAAACCATTTTTCACAGTTTATCCAGGGCTGCAGAAAATTCCATGAGAACAGAAGGTCTTTGCTTCACTTGAGAATCTGAAAATCTGAACCCACAGTCGTGGCCAAGAACATCTGCATTTCTTTTTTCATATTCCTGATTTTGTTTCTTAATTTCTGTATGGTTCTTATCAGATCATTTCTCCCTTATGAGTTGCCTCTGAAATCTCTCTCAAACTCCTGCTTCTCTGTTGTCTATTCATTACATTGTGCTTACCTATATTTCAACCATCCCATAACCTCACTTGAAGAAAAAATGGTGAACTAAAGATTAAGCAAAAGAAACGGCCCTCATGCTTGTGTGCAATGTCTATGCCTTTGTATCAAAGGGCTTTTCTTAGGTCCTTAGTCAGAGACTTTCTCTCACAATATGCATATACTCTGTACACTCAAGATCTTGGGTTCAGCATTTACCTGGACCTAAAGTTCTCAGTTCGTGAGTCTGAAAAGGTTACAGGCTGGCATGTTGTCAAGGTCAGATGCTAAGATAGCAGACTGGGTGGAGAAAGGGAAAATAGGAGCTCCACAGGACAGGTTTCAGAACCAGTGGCCTAACTGTCTGGGGCATTCAGTGGGGGGCCGAGGGGTCTGCAAGGTCAGGGCTGCCCCTGTGGACAGGACCACATGCTGCCTTATCACACAACGTGCTGGACTGAACTCCGCGTGGCGACCTGAGTCCTCCCAAGAAGGGCACGCTCCATCCATGAGGCTGGGGAACCAGAAAGCGTTTCACAGGACCATTTCTCTCCATCTCCTTTAAATGCTGCATAAGAGAGTAAACTCATCTGTTATGCTGGAAACTGCAGCTTCCAGGATGTACTTCCTGTACCCTTCGCCCCACTTCTCCTCCTGAGCTGCCCCAAAGTCCTGCCCACTGGCCATTGTCCCATCCTGGTAGGAAAAGGGCAGGCCATGCTTTGTCCACTCACTGTGGCAGCTACCAGTTTGCATACCCCGTGGGCACACAGAGACACACAGAGACATGCTGCATGCCCCTCTCCAAGTGTGTGTGTCCACCACACACGCCTGAACACACCAGTGTGCAAAACACACACAGGACCTTGAAGACAGCAGCACAATCCAAAATAGGGAGGAACGTGTTCATCTCCCCTGCCTGGGGCCACGTGACTAGTATCATTGTGTAATTTCCTCTTGCTTTAAGAGTTTAGTAACCTAAACGGTCCAATTTCTTAAGCAAAGCTATAACACTAATGGAAAAGAATAGAATCTGACATTTACTTGGCCAGACTAAGTGTTAGAGCTTTACAGGTATTCTCTCCTCTAATCCTTAAAGGAACCCTATACGGGTGATTACATTATTATCCTCACTTTATAGATGGGCTTGCTAAGGCGTGAAAGGCTTAAGGAGCTCACGAGTTTTAAAGAGGCTGGGCCAGGACTCGATCCCTGACAGTCTGGCCAAAACCCCACGCTGCACGTTCTAGCCTTGGCATGACAGGTCACCTGCTGGCCTGGCCTTTCTATCCAACGTGACGTGCATGTGTAGAAATTTTAAGCTTTTGTTTGATTCCTGTTTGAGAAGGAAAGAGATTCATAATATATTCTGTTTCAGAACTCTTCATATACTGGAGGACAATTAACTCTATTTCACTGAGAGCTGAGTAGAAGGCTAGAAGCAAGGGAATTTGAATTCTAGGGAATTTCAATTCACTTTCAGATATGCTCCCTTCTTTACATCCAGGAGCAGAAGGATGAGAAGCCTGAGGGGCAGCCCTGGGGAAGCCACCATGGAGGGGTGAAAGCGGGCTGACCCTGCATCGCCATTTCCATCTGTGGCCTTCGCATATTTATAAATGGAAAAGCGGTTGATATCTTGCATTTGTTCACTCAACAAGTATATACTTGATGCCTGGGATGTGCTGGATCCTGAGCACATAGCAGCTAATAACAAACAGCAAACATCACCAACCAACCAGCACCCTAGACCATCCCATCACGGTCACAGAATCTAAACCACAGAGAGAATGCAGTGACATGTAGACACGTCACCCATGAAGACAAATATCCGGACAGGAAAGTTGAGGGTGGTGCAGCTTTGGGGTGGTGAGGACCATGGCTTGCTGCCTGAGGGCCTCCTGGAGCTGACCGTTGGTGAGCAGAGCACAGCAAAGGCACACCAGAGGTGCAGGGAACACTGAACCTACAAAAAGCACTTCCACAGACCCAAGAAAAGTTTAAAACATTGAGAAAGCTTATAAAATTGAAACCAGTGTAGAAAAAAATCAAAACCAAAGAAAGGGGGAAAAAAAATCCAGTCATTGCTCAACACAATAGCATGTAGGGATGATGAGATGTGAGGATGCACAATACAAATTCTTTCCTCTGCAGGACACTTTTTCACTTCCATGCAGCGTGCCCAGATCCTGGGCTTTCTGCAGAGACTGACCTGGGAGCCTATAGAAAACAATATCCTTTCAGTCATACTATAGCCATTTACCTCCATTTCTGCATTTTTAAAAGGAGAATTGCCTCCGATGTCTCTGCGCATTTTCACCGAGATTAAGTCAAATCGAGAATGAAGAAATAAAGCCATTGGTTGGTCGGCATCCTTCCTAGCCACAGGCTGGGAGCCTGCAGGCCGGGCTTCTCAGGCTGCAGGCATTCCCTCTCAACATGGACAGGAATAGGTGAATGGATGAAACATTACATGCCAGGTGCCTACGGGATGGACCAGTGATGCCCAAATTCTGGACTACTAAAGTCGAAATGGCCAGGCTCAACTGCATATTCTCTTAATTGAAGGGGTCCTTAGAGACATTCAGACATCAAAGAGGAGATGGCACACACCGGCACCCACCATCCCAGGGTGAAGACCCTCAGGCATCAGTGCAGGCCCTGACTAGGTTGGGAGTTAGTTGCCTATGGATATGAGGATGCCGGAAAACACTCCTGGCTCTGCATCTCAGATCAAGTCACAGCATTTTCCAAAAAACAAGATTTTCACAGGGATTTAGCCTGGGGATACTAGACACTCCACTTTATCCCACATTGAAAAGGTCACGAATCTAAAAGTTCAGCTGTGCACCAAGAGAAGATGAATTTTGGAGGTCAAATCTGTTTGTAGGTGGTAGGGATGCTCGAGGTTTTAATTTAAAATTACTTTCCCCATATAAATAATAGTAAACTCTAAAGGCAAATTTAAATGTTTCTTCCTTTGTTTTCAAACATCTGAATATTCTGGGAAAATAAAAATATAGACAGCCATATGCCCAGTGGTATTTAGGGTTTCTGGGCTCTATTTTTACACTAGGTTTTAGATAATTATGCTTTCAGACGAGTTTCATGTGGGTTGGGGGTCTCCTCAGCCACCTGGCTGAATGTTTACGGAGACGCAAGTATCATTTCTCTGACTGGGGGCACATCTGTAAAGCAATTTCTCGACTGTGCTTCCAATCTCTCAACTATCTGTCAGGAAGAAAAATCTCATAGTCCACAGGAATGTTAGGATCAAGCTGGCCAATATTCTAAAATGATCCATGTTAACAGATAAGAGAGAACAAGAGTATAAAATTTGAAAAGTACATTAAAAAAGAGAGAATAATCCTTTAACTGGGGAAAGCCCAAAGCTGAACCCTAGCCATGGAAGGTGGTGAGTTTAACGAGCAATGTGATGAAGCTCTACCTTTATCTTTTTACAGAAACCAGCTCTTGCCAGATCTTTGGAAATCATTTTAAAATCTTCACATTTTGCCAAAATATCTGGACGAGGAGTATTCAGTCTAAAAGACTGTGATTATATCAAAGAATATCTAAGTTTTCAGTAATTCTAACAATAGAATGAGTTCCAGCTGTTGACAAAATCCTTATCATTTTTTTTATAAAGGAAAAGAAACCCATCATTTAAGCAAAACTACACAGAAAACTGGAAAATATTCCATAAACGAAGCATGTGTTTTCACGAGAAGCATGCATCATCTCTGTGGTAAGCGCTAGATATAGTACAGACATGAATGCCCGCACATTGAAGGACCTTGACAGTGGAAGAAGGAAGATAACTCCAGGAAAGCAGAGAGGGTGAACTCCTGGGAGCTGCTGCTAGAGTCTAAATGATGCCCAGGTGTGCTTAAGTGACAGCTTTCCTGGCATGATGGCACCCTAACGGGCACCAGAGCTTGGAGGGTGGTGATGATGGCCATTTATGGATGGCCTGTGACATCCTTGTGTCCGTTCTGCTTAACAAGAAGCTGGCCCGATATCTGATTTTCCTGACCACACTGACCTGTCTGAAATGACAGCAGGACATGCCCTTCATTTTGCTATAGGCAGGTGTTACCTGTCTTTAAGGTTCCAAGTTTGGTTAATGAGAAGGGGGCAGCAGGACTTGAAACCCACATGTGCACCTCCCTCCCCCTGCAGGAGGATGGTGGAGGGGGAGCCATCCGTGACCACGTGACCACCACGGGAGCCTGAGAGGGGCTGGGCCTAGGATGGGTCCCAATGCCCCCAGTGAGGGTGTGTGTGCAGGACTGTGGGGTTCTGGGGACAGGGAAGGGTTCCTGTTCCCCAGGAAGAGTGGACGAGATGGACTTCTTCATCTTACCCTGAACATTTGGGGGCTCTTGAAGAAATGATGGGGTGGATATCACACAGGCCTCCTGAGGAAGTTGGTCCCTCTCCAGGGGATGAACTTGTTTTCCTCTCCTCTGCTTTTCTGGGGGGTAAGAGGGCTAAAGTGGGCATGTGTTTTGTAATTTATCCAGGCCTTGGATAAAGACAGAGAAGTGGTTTCATGAACTTGGCTCAAAGGTGACCCAAGGCAGGGAGGAAAAAGCCAGAATCATTTCAGTTGATCTCTGAGACCTAGAAGGACAAGCACAAGCCTTTAGGTAAAGTTTAGAAAAGTAAAATGCACATTTACTCTAACATTCAAAAGAGGTAAGGGCGTTTTGAATATAAGGATGGGGGATGTCTAATTTGAAGTAATTCCTGTGAAAAAGATGTGATTTTTAGCCAGTGAGATGAGTAATATGAATGACTGATGCTCAAAAGCCATCTCAGCTCTCCACCTCTGACTACGACAGATACTCAAAATGCAGCTAACCCAGCACTCTCTGTGCCACGTTTCTGGGGTCCTCTCTGAGTTCTCATGAATGCCTACATACGACAGTTTATAATCTCTCATGTTATGTATGGGTGTGCGGTAATTCCTCCCTCCAGATTGCATGTTTTGAAGGACAGGTCCGGTCTGTATGATTCCTCATTATAGACTCAGAACTCAGTGTGGTGCCTTGCACACTTAAGGAAGAATGTAAGTACTCAACGCCTTGGTTGAGCTGTACAGAGGTACCATGTTTCAATTAGCCTTAATGCTAATAAGTCACTAAAGACTTTTCATATAAAGTAACAATTACATTGGTGTTTCATCATGCACTTCAGAAACAGAGAGAATTAGCAAAGGTCTCTACATTTTCCCCATGTGGCTTCAAGAAGTTTGAGGTTCAGATTGACACCCACAAATGTTTGCTGACTGAACAGTGAATGAATGAATGAATGGTTTCATATCAACAAAACGAGGGCAACGTTGCTAATACTTAATTTTATTCCATTTTATTTTTATTTTTTTATTCCATTTTCTAAACCTAACCACTAAGCTAATTAAAGTTTAAGCCCTAAAAATATCTGTAGATGGTGAAGAGAACATTACTGGGAAAGTATGAAAGAGCCTGATTTACAAGCCAGTTTTAAGATTTGTCTGAGGAACTCTAATTGTGAAACAGATGAATAGTTCCATTTGAAAGACGATAATCCCCAGACATTGCATGATGCACATCAGATAAATTAAACATAGCTATAAGCCACATCTGAATAAGCCTTTTCATGAGTAAGTAAATCAGAGGTTTGAAATTTGTTACTATTTGAAATGCATTGAACCGATTAAATCACAGAAGTAGATTTTAAAAAATTGCAGCATATGTAATTTTGAGAAATTTCTGATGCCTTTACACTGTCAACAAGAGTCTGGTGAAGTCATCACCATGTCTAAAAGCCCTTATCTTAGAGTAGGACATAATCGGCTAAGCTGGTTCCTATCCCCCCAGATACTCTTGGTTTAGCAGCTCATTGTATGAGTCCTTGCACATCACCAATGTCCCAATGAGAGTCCGGTCGAGGCACGACTAAGCAGGATAACTGAAATAAAATCCCATGGTTCTGTCATAAAAGTGAGTTGAAAGGGAAAAAAGAGAGCAGAGGAAGCTGTCAGAAAAGAAGATGAGAGGCACTGTCAGGAAATCTTATTTTCTATAGAGAGACAGGCCCATTAGAACAGATAAGGAAATGGGATTATCCTTCCTTTACTGATGCCAGGTAATGTTTCTGGAATGAAACAAGAGGTGGGTGATTTCCCAGGTATCTTCTCCCAGTTCATTAATTCCCTAACTGGTTCCTTTAAAGACCCCCTTGCAGACATTAAGGTCACAGGAAGATAGCTAAGTAAAAGATGCTTCAAAGTTTCCAAATCCAGGTTATTGAGAGGTCTATGCAAGTGGAAATCTTCAAAATATAAAACATGCAGATAAAATGAAGCCAAGACCTGAACCCGATTTGGCTGCCTCTAACCTCCATGGACTCTCTCAACTTTTAAGCCCTGTTGAGGGTTTCCACAAAGCCATGTAAGTGACAAGACATAGCAGGTGCTCAGTTAACTACAGTGATGTTTCTAATTTTCCTCCTGTTTGTACAGAAAGTAAGATAATCCCTGGGGACACAAGAGAGGAAAGAGAGAGAGAAGGGAGGGTGAGGTTGTGCTTTTGTCCTTTTAGGAAAATATGGGAGGGTCCACTTCAACTCAAGCCCATGGGATTTCACAAGTGCTCACATGTGGCCTGGGAGGGGATGCTTTGATTAGGTGCTGAGTCTTGGGAGTGGTATGGCATGGGCATTACCACCGGAGGACTGAATGGAAGAGCCGCAGCCTACACAAGGTGATAAAGGATGGGTATCCCACAGTCCTTCTTGCTGTTGAATTGAGAAACCTTGATTTTCCATGAATTTTCCATCAAAATTAAAAACAAACACCCATTCGCTGACTCTATAACACACTTCTTTAGGCAAATGATTAGGGAATGGGTTTGGGTTGATTTCCTCTAGAAACCTCAATGTAAAAATTAGTCCTTAGATGAAATTAGGAGATTTGCTAGTACGCTGATCATCCACTCGGTGTTTTTCAGGCTACTGAGGTGGGTAATTTGGTCGGTGCTGAGGAAACTGAGCAACCCTCTGCATGCCTGACTCTCAAAGGGAAGATGTGAGGGAAACTGTCCTAATGAAATACTCTCATGGGCCAGACATCTTTACAGATGCTGCCACGTGATTCATTACACTCCTTTCACCACATGAAAATCGTAATGTCCTTACACAAATAGAAGGCTTTCTGATTTAATTATTATTTTAATCAAACACTGTTAGATAATCCTAAATAGGGGCAGATAAAATCAAGCATACCCAATATGGGCAAGAGAGGCGTAGGGGATGGTTATAAGAAAGAGGGAAGGGAAATAAGTAGGTTAACTTTCCCAGGTCACACACAGAGATGCCCAGAGTATGGCTCTGTTCTACTTTTTTTCTGAATGGAGTAAAACAGCAGCTCCTGTGGCTCCATCACCAGTGTAGGACATCCCATTTTTCTCTAGTTGCCTTTAGAGCCATTTGCTGCTAGCCTGCTGTACAGAAGGGGATTCTATTTCACCTTAAAAAGCTCTTAATGTCAGAACTTAAATATGACTTAAATATTTTATTCTTAGTTTATAATGAGAAGAATTAATATATATTAAGTATCTAGTGTTAACGTTTCGGACTTATTTTTTGGTTAATCATTCAGTTTTCCTTTATTTTCTTCATCTCATTTATTTAGAGCAACTATCAAGAAGGCATGAGTTTACTTTTATTTTTTCCTTATTCATTATATTCTAAATTTGTACTATTCTCATTTGTGTACCATTATACTTAAATATATAGTACTGTCTGGATTAATTACTTAATTATTAAAAACTGGAATGCACAAAGCTGAAATCCATTTGTCCGAATGGAAACTTGTCTGTTTTTTAAAAATCAGAGAGAACTTAATATTTTGTTTCTAAGTTTGCACGTATTTATTCTCCACCCTTTACCAGTTAGTGCATACTGGCTCTAAGCTAAAAATGTCCCTCTAGTGAACTAGCTTTATCAATTAATCATGGGCTTAAAATTCTTATGGTATTAAGATGATAAACCCATCTATCGTCATGTGAAATTCTTCTTTCGACATGTTGTTTCTTGTCATTTTCACAGCAACTTTCATAAAATTCTTACACTTTCTGAGTGAATTTAAGTATATGACTTTACAGCAAAATTTTTTCCAGTAAATTTTTTGAACAAGACCATTTGATAAAAACCTCACTCTGTATCACTATAGTTTCCATGCAAGTTTCTATTTCTCATCATAAACATGAAATGTATAAGAATTTGAGAGAATTCCATTTTAATAGTCTCAAATAAGATTACCCTTTCAAAAATCTTAAATTAGATGAAAAGCAGAAACCAATTCACTCAACCTTAAGGCCACACGCTGACATAGATGAATTAGAGAAAACAGCTCAAGTCTTCAAGTAACACTCAGCAGCACTGCTCTCTACTCTGTCTCTAGAAAGGTTAGTACCTCCCTCAGGCAGAAGCCCTGGTCTCCTAATCAGGACATGATGAGGACGAGGGCAGCGTGATGAGGACCAGGGCAGTGTGATGAGGACCAGGGCAGTGTGATGAGGACCAGGGCAGAGTGATGAGGACCAGGGCAGTGTGATGAGGACCAGGGCAGCGTGATGAGGACCAGGGCAGTGTGATGAGGACCAGGGCAG